>NW_025423517.1:133748-184413 GCF_020740685.1 Jaculus jaculus | reverse complement strand
TTTTTTAAAGGTTAAGTATTTCAAATCACACGATTGCTGACATCTCACATGTTGCTACAGCTTGGAGAAAGTATACTACTGAAATCCAATTTTTGATTGAGGGAGAAAAACACTACCATTTCTCCACCTAAAGAGAGTCATTCTTTAGTATTTTGAAAAAAATATTTTTATTTTTATTTATTGTTAGAGAAAAAGAGAGAGGGAGTAGGAGAGAAAGCATTTGGGGGTGGCAGTGCCTACAGCCATTGCAAATGAACTCCAGAGCAGGCATGTCCTACACATAAACAGACCCCTTAAAAAAAAAAAGGAGGGAAAGCAGATCCATAGGGACTTCTGATTGCAACACTTTTGCAGACTTTGGGCTAACTGCCTATCCTCATTAATTTCCTGTGGCCACTAACCAGAACAAGAGATTTTGATAGCTCTCCCTTTCTTTCTCTAATGATGAAGTTACCTACCTTTCCCTAGGAATTTCCCTAGGAAGTCTGTGTCTTAAGGATTCCATCACTTAGGGAGTAGCAGGATCTCTAATTGTTTGCCTCTCTCCGCCCCCTTCACACGTTATAAGGTTCTCCACATAAAATTAAAATAATTACAAATGAACTTGTGATTGTATTATTTCATGGATTTCTGAAGCAACAGTGTTAGTGGAAAGGAGATAGTCATTAAGAGAAACTGTCTGGGTCATCTGAGTATTTTCCACTCTCAGATCATGCTGAAAAACCCTAGCTTCTTCTCACTTTATTTGCATGATTGTGTGTAGTAACATTTCCATTTTTTTTTCATCTAATGCATGTTTCCAGATTCCCTGCTGAGTGTCTAACAAGACAGGACAGAAGAAAGCATCAGATATCTATGTGGCCTAAATGTCAGTTAGCAGGCAGTGACAAACAGGTGCCAAAATCAGGTCACCATCACTTATTCTGCTATTCTGCAGATAAGAATGAAAAAGGAAACAGATGTGGACTTGCCTGCAATGCCAAAGGATCCAGGTCCGATTCCCCAGAACACATCTAAGCTTGGGCCACATGGTGGCGCATGCATGTAGAATTCATGTGCAGTGGGTAGAGACCCTGGTGCACCTGTTATTTCTCTCTTTTTCTCTCTCAAGTGCAGGTTACTCTGGAATTCACTACGTAGTCTTAGCATGGCCTCAAAGTCACAATGGTCCTCCTACTTCTGCCTCCCAAGTGCTGTGATTAAGGACATGTGCCAACATGCCTGGCTAGTCAAGCTCAATTTGGGCGCTCTGGGTTCAATGGGAACCTGTCTCAAAAAACTGTGAGGAGAGCAACTGTTATCCACTTGCTGCCACACAGGCACTTGCACACATATCTGTTCCTACACTTATACAAGTAAATGATTATACACAAGCACATATATCACATATACATATGGACAAAAAAAAAAAGAATCTCAGAATGTCAAACCTTGTTTATGTTTTTTCCCAGTTATTACTACATTTTTAATGGCATCATTTATTTATTCATCATTTATTTTCATGAAAAAAGAGATAGAGGGAAGAGAAACAGAGAGAGAATGGGTGCTCCAGGCCTCCATCTGCTGTGCCACTTTGTGCCTCTGGCTTTACATGGGTACTGTAGAATCATACATGGCTTGTTAGACTTTGCAGGCAAGAGACTTAAACATGGAGCCATTTCTGCAGGTCTGTTATAACTTCTTTTTAAGATTGGTCGGTTGTTAGTCTTTTCCTCCAAAGTTGTTATAGGGCTGGAGAGACGACTTAGAAAATTGCTGTGAGTTGAATGTCAGAATCAGGGTACATAGTGAATTACAGAAAAGATAGGTCTGGAGTGAGAATCTGCCTTGAAAAAAACAAAGAACCAAACAAGCAAAATAGACATAAAATGCCATAATATAATCTAATACTAAGCCAGGCATGGAGGTGCATGCCTTGAATTCTAGCAATCAAAAGGCACATGTAGGAGAACCACCATGAATTTGAGGCCCCCCTGAAAATACAGAGTGAATTCATGGTCAGCCTATATCACTGTGAGACCCTACCTTGAAAAGCAAGAATAAATAAATGAATACATGAATAACAACAACAACAACAATAAAATAAAATATAAGTACTAAAGCCTAATACATTGAGCTAATTAATTTAAACAAAAACAGAAAGAAAGAAAAAGGACAATATTTGGCCAGTGAAATATCCACTGTCCTGTTAGATCACTGTGACTTCAATTTTGCTTTCAGAGCAAAAAAAGAGGAGATTTGGTTCAGTGAGAAACTCTGCTTCAGGGAAATAATTTGGACAAGTGATCAAAGAGGACACTGAAAGTTTTCCTCTTCTCCCAACATATGCATCTGCAGACACATAAATACAGTACACAACACATACTGCATACATACACTGTCATTGTAAGAAATACATTCCCAACATCGTTTATATTTTTCTGTAAAACAAGTATTCCATGTTGGAAAGATTATTTTAATTTTGAGCAGTTGCATGGTAATGGAATACAAGACATGTATATATTTAAGAAAGATAGGGAGAGAAAGAGAGAGAGTATACTCAGCAGTTAAGACACTTAGTTGCAAAGCCCTATGATCCAGGTTCGATTCCACAGTACACATGTAAAAAAAAAAATGTAAAAATGGTGCATATATCTAGAAATTGTTGGCAGTGGCTAGAGGCACTGGAGTGACCATTGTTTCTGTCTCTATTCTCCTTCTCTCTCTCTTCTTGTAACTACATTAAGTCATGAAATCAAGAGAGGGAGAGAGAAAGAGAGAGACAGACCAAGCAGTCCCCCTACCTTTACATCCCATGTACTGGTAATAATGGCAAGCACCACTATGCCTACTCAAAAGAAATATTTTAATGTTATCAAACATATGGTCACAAAGAATTCTATCCAGCTTCCTTTGTTTTACTCTTTACTTCTGTTGTGGATCATGTTTGGTGGCAGAAAAATTTCAGGGTCAGGAGGAGAGAGATTTGGAAGAAATGGCTCATGTGACTATGTTTCTTGAACATCAGATGTCTGCTCAAGTTATGAAATGGATATAAGAAACTGAGGAATTCCTTTACACAGGGTTTGCATACAAACAAAACAAAAAAAATTCTTTAACTCATCTTTGCTTGAAAGCAGGAAATAATACCAAAGATCTTTTACAACATAGATTTGTTGTTGCATTACTTTATGCAAAAAAATCACTAAATATTCTAAACTAACATTGAGGACAAAGAGGCAGCATTATTATACTTTACAGTAACATTGTACAATACATGGTCCTCAGCGATTCTATTTTCAGATAAAGAATCATATCTATTATAGTAGAATGATACTGCTACTTGCCAGGAAATGATAGCATCTTCTTTAGGGAAAAATCTAAGGAAAATATATATTCTTTTCTAGTGTATGTCTGTTTAATGACTAACATTTAAAACTATTTGTAAAATTGGGCCTATTACACAAATTTTCATTTCATCTGTGATTTTCTATTATCAAGAGTATTGATTATCATAAACACATAGAGATTGAATTCCATGCCCCTTTATTCCCACCACCGCCTGTAAAGGCGTATAAAGTAAAGTTTAGCTATGACTTCAAAGTTAACCTGATATTATGAACAAGCACAACTCCTAACCAAAGAGTGACTAGTATGTTTGTGTTACCCCAGAGTGGATTGTGCCTGGTAATTTTTGAATAATTATGTAACACCCAATGGTATGGTACCATTTAGGTGAGAAAAGAGTAAAGTGAAATACAAAAGCCATGATACTGGCTTTACATATAAAATACCACAGCCTCCTGTGATAAACAAACAGAGTCAATAGCACATACTATTTTTAAGTGCTGGTTTTCCTTAAACTAAGGCAATGAGAAACCAGAAACAACAGTAATAGACCAGCAATTCAAGAAAACATAATTGCATCACTGTAAATATACATATGTCAGTACGCCCACTTTACAAAGGACCGACAAGAGGGGAATTGATATGAGCCTGAGTGCTGTTGGAAGGGAGAATTGTAAAATCTACAATAGGTCAGTCTTGATGGTGCATGTCTTTAATACCAGCACTTGGGAGGCAAAGAAATCAGGGTCTCCACTATTTTACAACCACACTGAGACTCCTGGAGAGCTTGTACAAGAGCAAAACCCTATTGTGAAAAATATATTTGAGGAACAAACACAGAAAAATAGAGAGAATGAAGGAAAGAAAGAAGAATTTTCAGTGACATGGGTGGGATACCTCCAGTGAGTTGTTGGCCAATGAGGTCCCTGATGCCCCCCAAAACATTATAAGCCACTGCCGAGGCACTTGGGTTCCCACCAAGAATAGATGGTAAGACCCTATTTCTGAAGTCACATACTTGGACTGTAAGACCACTGAAAATCCTGTTGGAACTGAACTTTTTACCTCCTCCATGTAGACCAGGTGACAGAAAGCTGGAAGAAGCCATTCTACATGTAGTTGAAAGGGAGAAATAGATACCACCAGGGAAGATACTCAACAGTGGACACTACAAGCCTTATAAAGGCCAGCGAGGCCAAATGAGCCAACAGGTGCAATAGTGGCATGTCTGTCATGGTGGAAACCAACTGCTCTCCAAAGGAATGGATGCCTGTTTCATGGGAGGGAATACATCCCTGATACTGAAAACTTAATACAAGGGGAGTCATTAGCCCTAGGGGTGTAACATCTGCTGATGTCTGGATAAATGTATATACTATACTTTTCAAACTGCCCAGTAAGCACCTCTTTTAATATTTATACACTTATATTAAAGCTACTCTCACTTTGGTTAGAGAATCTTCTCTTTTCAGATGGCAGGGACCTTGGGACAACTCAGAATGTATCATAGTGCTAGAAAGAAGTGACTGGAGTATGGAGTAACATCTCAATGACAACTTCCAAGGCTTTGGGTGTAATGCAGAAGAGGTGGCAGAAAGAAGGTAAAAGCCAAAGAAAGGGCAGGAGTCCTTACAACGTGCTCCCTCCAGACATAAAATGGCCTGGATATCCATGACCTTAGAGTGCTTGACACTACCTACACAAGACCATCATAAGTGGAGGAAAAGATCATGACATCAAAATAAAAGAGAGACTGATTGGTATGGGCCCAGGATACGATGGAGAATGGAATTTCAAAGGTTAAAGTTTGGCGGGGGGAAGGGTATTACCATGGGAGATATATATATATATATATATATTTTTGTTTTGTTTTTCGAGGTAGGGTCTCACTCTGGTCCAGGCTGACCTGGAATTAACTCTGTAGTCTCAGGGTGGCCTTGAACTCATGGCAATCCTCCTACCTCTGCCTCCCGAGTGTGGGGCATGGGATATTTTTATAATCATGGATAATGTTAATAAAAATTGAGAAAACAAAACAAAACAAAAATCCTAGTAAATATAAGAAAAACACAAGAAGTAACTAACTAATTCTCCAAAAAAAGAAAAGAAAATTGTGAGGGTCAAAATGTGTACGATGCTGGATCAGATCCTTAGTCTAAGGCATTGGTTAAAAGTTGAGGGATTTGGATGCAAAGCTGAAGGTCCAAGGTTTGATTCCCCAGATCCCATTATCGTGACATGCACAAGGGTACAAAGTTATCTGGAATTTGTTTGCAGTGCCTGTAGGCCCTGCTTTGCCCATTTATTCATCCTCTCTCCCTGTCTTCTCCCTCTCTCTCTATGTATCTCTGTCTTTCTCACCCGTTTTTTTCTGTCAAATACATAAATTCATTAATTTTTTTTTTAAATTTTGCTGTAAAGAAGTTCAATCTTTCATGGTCCTAAATCAGTATGCTTTCTTATGCTTTATGTTTACATTGCTAATAACTTGCACACACTGATTCCATTTACTGAAACACTTTCATTTGTTGTTAATTGGAATTGTATCTTTACTTACCAGGAAATGACAGTATTCACATTTTGGAGATATGTATTGCAAATACATGTTTTTTTTTCAAGTGCATCTGTACTTTATTAGAGCAATTTTAATCTATATGTAAAAGCTGAAATATTTCGCAACATTTTGTTTCATCTATTATTTTCAACCATCAGGAGGGATGATTAATATAAACATATTTAGCTTGATGGGATGGCCTACACATTTATTCCCAGCTCTTGGGCCTTGAGAGGCCCAGGAGTGAGGCCTAGTGAAACTTCCTGAGCCTAGCTAAAGTTTGGTGACCCATCTCTGGCCAGCTAGGACTCAGCAAGACACCTAATGGCAGCTTATCTTCTACTTCCATGCAGGAGTTGGAATTATCATTTCAATAGTCACAGTTTACTTTTGACCCTTACCTCTTCCCCCATCCTAAAATCCCCACCTTCATCCCCAACATGATATAGGCCACTGTTTATAAATAAACAAGTTTATAAATAAAGCAAGTTCCTGTGAGTTCCTGCTTCCACAAGGCTCCCGACTCAATGTGGTTTTTCTCTGGTGACTAGGAGACGCTTTTGAGTCATCCAACGTCCACCCTTCTCCTCAACACCTGTGGGGAACCAGCTGGCCTGGTCCCTCCTCAGCACTACCTGCCCGTCAGGGAAGAGGCCAGCACCTAGAACTCACAAGGCTGATGCAGTCAGTTATCTATGATTTCAAAGCCTACTTGGGATTTAATATTGAGTTGAAGTCAACGTAGGAGAGAAGGAGATCCTAACCTGAAATTTTACAAAATGCGGGCTGGAGAGATGGCTTGGAAGTTAAGGTGTTTGCCTGCAAAGTCAAAGGACCTCAGATTGGTTCTCCAGGACTCACATGCAAAAACGTCCAAGGTGGTTCATAAGTCTGGACTTCTTTGAAATTGCAGGAGGCCCTGGAACACCCACTGTTTCTGTTTGTCTCTCTATCTGTGTCTTCCCTTTCCCTCTCTCGCTCACTCCAATATATTTTTTGTTTTTAAATCTTAAATATATAAATGAAAGTATGGTCAAAAGTGACTGAAGATTTCACCTTCAGTACCCCAATGCGGTGATTATGTTTTAAAGATTTTATTATACATCCCTTTTCAAACTGTGTATCATATCTTAGAAAAGCATGCAATATCATTGAAAATTTAGAATCTTAAAAAAACATAAAACATAGAATATTTATGATGCATAGCTCTTTTTAAAATATTTGTTTTTGGTTGATTTTGTTTATTTATTTATTTAAGAGTGACAGACATAGAGAGAAAGAGGCAGAGACAAAGAATGGGCATGCCAGGGCTTCCAGCCACTGCAAATGAACTCCAGACACATGTGCCCACTTGTGCATCTGGCTAAAGTGGGTCCTGGGAATTCAAGCCTTGAACTGGGGACCCTAGGCTTCACAGGGAAGTGCTCAACTGCTAAGCTATCTCTCCAGCCCAATGCCTAGCTCTTATGAAGAGAAATACTCTATATTCACAGATATGTCATCATGATGATGAATATTCAAAACTTGTTCCAAAATTTTTCATAGGAACTTTTGGGAACAAAATCATATTTAACAATAAAAAGGCTGATAACGTTGGTGTTTTCAGTTGAAAGAATGAAATCATATCAAAGGCTCAATTCAACATAAATAAAAAGGATGCTATAGGGTACTTGTTATGTAAGGACCATATAAGGGATTAATTTTGAGACAATACTTCACAGAAGCTCTCACTACATTGTGGCAACCATAACCTGGATTGGGCCTAGTAATTTAGAATATTTATTTAGCAACACAATCATATGTTGGCCCAAATGTGAGAACAAATGGGATGAAATGTACAGAAAGCATGACAGTGTCTTTAAGTACATAATCCCACTGCCTCCTGTGATACACTAACAGAATTGTCAAGGCATACCATAATTGAATGCCTGGTTTTGGTTACACAGGGCAACAATATCCGAAGACAACACAAATATAACAATAATTCAGGGCTGGAGAGATGGCTTCACAGTTAAGGCCCATGCCTGCGACCATAAGGAGCCAGGTTTGATTCTCCAGGTCCCTGTAAGCCAGGTGCACAAGGTGGCACATGTGTCTGGTGTTCATTTGCATTGGCTAGAGGCCCTGGCATGCTCATTCTCACTGTCTTTCTATCTCTCACTCTACCTCTCACTCTCTCTGTCTCAAATAAATAAATAAAATAGATAAATAAAATATTTTTAAAAACCCACAATTCAGGAATACATACATGAACCACTATCAAAAGAAGAATCAAGGAATATGATGGAAAGTTGAGTTTCAAAGGGGTAACCTGGACGACAGAGGGAATTACCATGTGTTGGGCTCGGAAAGGCCCAGGAGTGAGGCCTAGCGGAACTTCCTGAGCCTAGCTAAAGCTTGTCGACCTGTCTCTGGCCAGCTATGACTCAGCAAGATGCCTAATGGCTTCTGGCCTGCCACTTCCAAGTATTAATTGTAATTACCATTTCAATAGTTAAAGTTTACTATTGGCCTTTACCTCTTCCCCCATCCTAAAATCCCCGCCTTCATCCCCAGCATGATATAGGCAACTACTCAGAGTAATAAAGCAAGTTGTTTCTTGAGTTCCTGCATTGAAAAGACTCCCGACTCAGTGTGGTTTTTCTCCGGTGGCCAGGAGAGGTCTGGGTTGTCCGACACTCATCATCCTTTTTAACTCCTAGGGAGGAACCAGCAGGCCTGGTCCTTCCCTTGGCACTACCTGTCCGGGAAGGAGCCCCGCAAACATGGGATATTGTTTACATTTATGAAAGTTGTCAGTAAAATGTAAATTACAAGCATATAGATTCAAGATGCACAAATCATGCAGGACTATAGAGACACACAGAAAATTTAGATGAGCAACACTGGCACTTGAAGGGAGAGTTTGGAACTGTAAACCATGTTGATGGGGAGATACAAAAAACATACTGAAAGATTTCTAGAAGCTGCTAAGACCTCAAGGCTAGAATACACTAAACACACAGTCACAAATGCTCAGGGAAATGTGCTAAAGGAAGGCAGAAGTACCAGAAGTTGTGTGGCTATATTCCTGTGCAGTGGCTCCATACATTGACTGACTGCTGTGCTCCAGACTCAGATAATATAACAACATGACATGTGGCCACAATGCCTCTATTATGGGCCATACATCACAAGATGCAAAGGAAGAGTGGCATGACCTACATGGGATTTGTACTTACAAAGTTTCCTCGGAAGGAAAATAAACAAATAATAGAAAATTTACAAAACTAAATATAAAAGAAATTGAAATTGCCAATGTCACTGGCCTTCAACATACAACTACAAATAATACTGATTGTGCCACCAGGTGGAAGAGAAAATAATGTTCCTTGTACTTAGTGGAGTTCTGCCTCTCTGACAAGAATCCTGCACCATAATCAGTGCACACATACTTAAGATATCCTGATTCCAGTAGGTTTGAAGCTTCTAAGGCATGCAATGAAAAGTAAGATTTTGCTCATTTTCTAGGAAAACGATTCTATCTAGTACAGGTCACACATGAACAGTCAATTCTCAGTCGAAAAAAATCTCATAATTCATCTGAAAAGAACAGGTGCTTAATGCTCTGACCCTAGGTTAGAGAATCTGTAAGTTCCAGGTCAAAATGAATGCCGTGAAGATCCAGGGAATCTCTGTGTGATAGTAAAATGAGGCACCTGACTAGCACATGAGTAACTTGGTCACATCTGCATGGGACCTACAGACATTACAGAGGACTTGAGACTTTGTATGAGTGTTCAGCCCATTTCTTGCCTCAGTAACACCCTGCTGGTGAGGCTGTAGACATGGAGTTCATTCTCAACTTCTAAAGCAGAAAATATGAGCAACATTAACCCCTATACAAATATCAATATTCCTTTTGCCTTTTAAGCACAGGGGAAATGGCTGAAGCCTGGGCAGAAAGAATTAGGAGTTTCAGGTTCGAGAAGTGTATTCTGTGTCATGGTTCCCCTCACTGATGCTCTTGAGGGCAAAATGTAATAAATCTTAACAATAACCCAAAATATACCAGGCTCAAAACAGTACATAACACAAATAATTACTCAACCAAATAAAACACCTCATCATAGCAGGGACAAATTCAAACCTCAATGTAATAACCTTAAATATTAATGGTCTTGATTCACCCATCAGAAGACACAGGCTTTCTGGATCGATGAAAATACTGGATCCTTCTATCTGCTGTCTTAAAGAAACCCACCTCACCAAGAAGATAGACACCTTCTCTAGTCCACTTCTTACTCATCAAGGAATGGGCCAACATGAGCACATCCCATTCATATATACTTGTATGTCCCACACACAAGGGTATCACCATTTATAAAACATCATCTTAATTGCATGTGTTTTCCATTGTCTCCTATAGGCTAGGAAGAAAGAGTAAGTGGTCTCCCCACAGCTCTAATGTCTGTACTGGTAGTACTGGTAGTCTTCCAATTTGCACTCCCACAGGGTATATTTAAGCATATGATGGGGAGCTGGTACAGAAAACCTGACTTCTGGAACTCCCTGGCAATGAGACCACTAACCAAATAAAGAATGGAAAAGGAAGAAAGACATCTAAGTACAAGGAACATCTTTCTTAGATTAAGGTTGTAGATGTGATGTCACCAGCCAACTCATACTCCTGTCACTCTTTTCCCAACTAGAATAGATGGTACCCCTTCAAAATGTGTGCTCAAACAATTCCTTCCTTCTCTCAAAAACCAATCGTAGAGGAGGTTTGAGTACACTTACCTGCGCTACACTCTTATCACTGGCATTGACGATGAGAATGGCTCAATGTTTCTGAAGTGTGCACTGCCATTGGTGCAGCATTCTTGAAACAGAGAGAGACTGTAGGATGTACAATCATGGGCTATATAGAAATATTAAGGCCAGTCTGGGCAATGTAGTGGTGTTGCATGCCTTAGTCTCAATACTCAGGAGGCAGATGATAGAGAATCACAGGAAGTTCAAGACCAGCATGGAACTACTGAATGAGTTCCAGGTCATCCTAGGCTGTAGTGAGACCCTACCTCAAAAACAAACAAGCAGGGATGGAGAGATGTCTTAGCAGATAAAGCAATTGCCAATGATGCCAAAGAATCCAGCTTTTATTTCCCAGTACCCTCATAAGCCAGATGCAGATGGTAGGGCCTTCATCTAGAGTTTGTTTGCAGTAGCTACAGGCCCTGGTGCAACCAATGTCTCTGTATCTCTTTATCTGCCTTTAATCCCAGCTGGTGGGAGGAAGTGGTAGCAGGACCATTATGAGTTCAAGGCCACCCCGAGACAGAATTGTGTATTTCAGGTTACCCAGGGCTAGAGTGAGACCCTACCTGTGGCTGTCAGGTTTGCACTGTTGGCACAAAATACCTGACCAAGAGCAGCTTCTAGGAAAAAAAGGTTTATATTGGGTTCCAGACTGAAAGGGAAGCTCCTTGATGGCAGGGGAAATCAATGGCAAGAGTAGAAGGTAGGGCTTGAGAGATGGCTTAGTGGTTAAATGCTTGCCTGAGAAGCCTAAGGACCCCAGTTCGAGGCTCAATTCCCCAGGACCCATGTTAACCAGATGCACAAGGGGGCACACACATCTGGAGTTCGTTTGCAGTGGCTGGAGGCCCTGGTGCGCCCATTCTCAGTCTCTGTCTCTCTCTCTGCCTCTTTCTCTGTCTGTCATTCTCAAATAAATAAATAAAAATATTTTAAAAAAAGAGTAGAAGGTAGATATCACCTTCTGGCCACATCAGATTGAC
Organism: Jaculus jaculus; assembly: GCF_020740685.1. Classification (NCBI taxonomy): domain Eukaryota; kingdom Metazoa; phylum Chordata; class Mammalia; order Rodentia; family Dipodidae; genus Jaculus; species Jaculus jaculus. The sequence goes on along the minus strand of NW_025423517.1, from coordinate 172,752 downwards.
AACAGCAACAGGAGAGTGTGCCAAACACTGGCAAGTGGTAGCAGTTCTAACCCCAATAATCCTACCCCGAATGATATACCACCAGCAGGAGGCATTAATGTCCAAATGACCATCAACTGGGGACCTAGCATTCACAACACCTAAGTTCAGGGGCACACCTGAATCAAGCCACCACATTCAACCTATGGCCCCCAATAACTGATAACCATACACGATATAAAATATAATGGATACATCCAACTTAAAGTGTCCCCATAGTTTCTTAATAATGAATCAAAATGATATGCAAACATTCCCATATTGCAAGATCTTTAAACTGGGCCATAATACCAAAAGAAAAAACAAAAACAAAAACAACCAAACAGAAAACCACTGAATGGCACATAATAAACATTAGCATTGCAAAGATGATATTGGGCGTAGCAAATAAATATTCAACTAAAACAAGACTTAAACAGGACAAACATCAAACTATTTAGCTCCAAATCCAATCAACTACAGTCAGTGAAAAGTCTCCAAATCATATAATTATAACCACTGACAAGTCTCTGGACTTCTAATCCACCCCCCCCCTCATCTAAGATACTCACAGTACTGAAAAACTTCATCAGGTTCCAGCTCCTATCCTTAGCAGACTTTTTTTTTTAATACTGGAATCTTCACTGGGTCTCCAGTGCCATCCATGGTCCATCTTCATGTCTCCATCATGTATCCATGCAGGCATCCAAGAAACCTGCTTCATACTACCCATGGCCATTTTAAAAACACAAAAATTAGGTGAAAATTCAATGACTCTCTTTCCTGCAACACCATGCATGGTACCAACATTACTGTTACAGTCAGGTTCACATTGCTAGCAAAAACCACTTGGTCAAGACCAGCTTGAGGGGTGGGGAAGGAATGAGGGTTTCTCCTTTTGGCTTACAGACTCGAGCACAAGATCTACAATGGCAGGGGCAACAATAGCATGAGCACTAGACTTCGTCCCATGGCCTACATCTGCTGGACACTGGCAAGGAATGCTGGCTGTAACACCCATAAGCCTTTTCACAACAGTACACTGCCTCCAGGAGGAATTAATCCCCAAATCTCTATCAGCTAGGAAACTGGTATTCAGAATATGTAAGATTTTGGGGCACACTAGAATCAAACCTCCCCAAGACCTCCCAACCCTCATCTCATGATCCACTCAGGAACAGCAAGCTTACCAACCAGCTGGCTCCAGGCTCTGCCTCCAACAGGCATCTATTGCACCTTGCATTGGTTATTAGAAGTTTCAGCTAATGAGCTAAGATTAAAGATCTTTTTTAAAGCCAGGAGCTTTCTGGGTGTTGGCCTTGAATAGAAGGAGCAGAAAGCCCACCTGGTGGGTCATATGAAGCTCAGAGATCACAGTAAAACCCTGTGCCTAAACCAACAGAAACCCCAAAGTAAGAAGAATCCAGAGGCATGCCTAACTTTACTCCAAACCACCTCAGAAATTTGCACTTTGGCAAATTGAAGGTAGCTTTGGACAGCAAATAAGCAGCTGACTTCTCTTCAGTGGAAGCACCTGTGCCCAGCATACACAGATTTGGAACTGGTGTAAAGCCTTAGTTTTAAGGAAATCAGTCTCAGATCCTCTACAGCCCCGCTGCCCTCCCCTGTTCACACTGTCTTCTTTTTGTCTTAATATAGTCTCAGGACCAATCAGAGACAATTCAATGATTATTTAACCAATCAAGACCTCCCAAGTCTTACATCAAGCATGGACATGGTAGCACCCAGCATGCATGAGTAGTAGGCACTGTGAAAGGCCACCACAGAATGATAGTGAATCCCAGACAGGCTGCTTGAGTGAGACACCTCAGGGATGCAGTGAGGACTTCACCTGCAGCATAGGTAAGGCAATGCCAGATGCATGAGCAGAGAGTGGCCTGAGGCCCAAGTCCAGAATAGTCATGACTGCCATGACAGCGCTTAGCATATGAGAGACACCCTAGCATCAAGGGCATGCAGTGATTGGCTTAGCATTGCACTGCATGTCGAATAGCATGAGTGCATTGTATGAGCCAGCCTGTGCCAGCAGTGCACATATAGTGCCATTGCTACTGTGTCATTGTCCATCTCTCTGTTAGTCACATTCTATCATATCTACTACTACTAATACTATACTATATACTATATACATATACATATACATATACATATACATATACATATACATATACATATACATATACATATATGCATAGTTAAATTTATTATATATATGAAGAAAAATCAGGAATAGGGGCTGGAGGAGAGTAAGAGCGCTGGCTGCACAAGCAACAGGACCTGGGTCCCATCTCAGCATTAAGGAGAAAAGCAGTTCAGAGAACACAAGTTGGAAATGGTGGCACATGCCTTTACTCCCAGCACAGGAGGCAGTTGTAGAAGGATCTTTGTGGTTTCAATGCCAACCTGAGGCTACCTAGTTAATTTCAGGTTATCCTGGTCCAGTGTGTGACTCTACCACAAAAAAACAGGAAAAACAAAAAAAGATAAGTTGAATGGGGCTAGACAGATGTCACAGTGATAAAGGTGCTTCCTTGAAAAGAGTTAGGGTCTGGCTTCAGTTCATTGCACAATCAGGGCATGGTGGAACACACTTTTAATCCCAGTGCTCAGGAAGCAGAAGTAGGAGGATAGCTGTGAGTTCAAGACAACCCTGAGGCTACATAATGAATTCCAGGTCAGCCTGGGCTAGACTGAGACACTGCCTTGAAAATTAAAGAAAAAATAAAATAAAAACAGAGGGGGGGGGACAAAGTGGGGCATGAATCAGACATTACATCATAGGGGACCCTGGCACATCCATTCTGTCTCTCTCTCTCTCTCTCTCTTTCCCCCACACACCTCTCTGACATGTCCCACCTCTCTCTGGTACAAATAAAAATGTAATATGTATATAAAAAAAAACATAAATTTGAAGACTGGAGTGATTGATTAGTGGTTAAAGCACTGTCCTGTGAAGCCGAATGTCCCATGTTCTACAAAAAAAAAGACACATGAGCTGATGCATGTTGAAGGTCGCACATGCACTCAAGATGGCAAATGCATGTGGAGTTCCATTACATTGCCTGGAGGCCCTGGAATGCCAATTCTGTCTCTCTCTCATTAAAAAAATTAATATAAATTAAAGGCCAGTCTATTGTGTTTGGTTCAAGAAAAGAGATAAGGATGATATGCAAATTTTGCATGTGAATGTGTATTGTATGCATGGCATTGTGTGTGTGTGTGTGTCCCAATGTGTGTTTGATTCAGTCCACATGTGTGTGTGCACAAAACACCTTCATTAAATATAATCCATTTACTGTGATCAAAATCCTCTCCCAAAACTGTATCTTTCCCAACTCAATGCCCCCTTGACAGATCCTCTTCCTTTTTCCAATTTAGTCTCTCTTCTCTTTTATTACCATCATGTTTTCCCTCCTATTATGCAAGTCCTGTGAAGGTAGCATCATCCACTGTTAGGCCATGAAGGAAGGGAGACTTTAAAAAATTAAATTTCCCTTTTAATAAAATGTGTATATGGGATGTAAAAAATGGTTAAGCAGCTAAGGCACTTGCCTTTGAAGCCTAAGACCCAGGTTCAATTCCCAGTACCCACGTAAGCCACATATATAGGTGGCAAATGTGTCCACAGATTGTTTGCAGTGAGTTGAGGCCCTGGCATGCCATCACTCTAACTCACTCTCTCTCTCACTCTCAGCCCCCCCAACTCTCTCTCTCTTTCCCTTACTTTTGCCATCTATCTCAAATAAATAAGTAAAAATTTACATGAAACAATTGAAAAGTCTGTTGTAGTGGTGCACACCTTTAATCCAAGCACTTGGGAGGCAGAAGTAGGAGGATTTCCATGAATTCGAGACCACTGTGAGATACATAGTGAATCCTAGGTCAGACTGAGCTAGAGTGAGACCCTTTGTCAAAAAGCCAAGAGACAAAACACAGGAAAACAGAAAGAATACTTTAAAACTTGTCTGTGCTGGAGAGATGGCTCAGGAGGTAAGGCACTTGCCTAGGTTTGATTCTCCAGTACCCATGTAAGCCAGATACAGATGTTGTCATATGCATCTGGAGTTCATTTGCAGTAGCTGGAAGCCCTGGCAAACCCATTCTCTTTCTCTATCTCACTTTGCCTCTTTCCCTCTCTCACATAAATAAATAACAATAAAATACATATATTTTTAAATTCACCCCAGCAATAAACAGCCCATACCAGTGTAAGGCAGTGGCATGTGAATTCATTCTTTCATTACCAAGTCCAGGGCTAGGTGAAGACAGAAGCCTGGTCCTAGTTCCTCCATGATGATTTTGCCCAGAGCTAGGCAGAATTGCCCAGACCCTGACTACATGTGGGGAGGACCTGGTCCATAGGAAAATGGTTTCAGAAGCTTCCAGACTTCATGGTGAACTGCAGATTTAGAAGAAAGCTGAGCTTGGAGTGCCAATAAGGCTCAATCAGTGATGAACAAGCAGCGTGCTGTAAACCTGGATTTCAGGAACAGTCAAGTGCTGAGAGCAGAAAGACCTCCAGGCTCCCAGTAGGAATTGGCCACTTGAATTTCTGCAGAAAGAGACCCAACAGGAGGTGGTAAAGCCGGCAAAAGATACCTAATACTTCCATGTGTGGATGATATCACACATCAACAGGCATCAAGAACTGCTCAATTGCCTATGAAGCCTAAGGGCCAAAATTCAATTCTCCAGATCCCAGTTAAACAAGAAACACATGGTGGCACATGCATCTGGAGTTCCTTTGCAGTGCCTGGAGGGCCTGGTTAACCCTCTGAAGTTCTCTCATGCTTCCCCTACCCTTTTCTGCATGTCCTTTGTCACAAATAAATCAGAAAAAAAGAACTGCTCATAAACAGCTGGCGAGTTAAGTCAGTAATGAAGGCACTTGCTGCAAAGCCAAAAGGATCCAGTTTTGATTCCATAGTAGCCAGGAAAAGTCATGTGCATAAGGTGGTACATTTAGCTAGAGATCATTTGCAGGGCCTGGAGGTCCTGGCATGCCCATTGTCCCTCTCCTCTCTGTCAATGTATATCTAGAAACTGCTCATGGGCTTGAGTTGTGATCCACTGAACCGACATCACAAGCAAAATCCATAGGACACTTCTGGGAATCACAGTGCACCTATTAGTAAATAGAAGGCCAAGGCACGGAACCATAGAAATTCACCAGCATGATAAATAAGAGACTGTCTCAAGGTAGAAAGAGAGGACATACCCCCAAAGTTGTTCTTTCACCTCCACATATGATCTGTGATGCATGTAAACCAAAAGATGTGTGGGTGTTTATATGACAGAGAAGCAAGACCTAACTATAAAGTGCCAGAAACTAACCAGATAATATGTACAAAAAGTATAGTGAAGAATTTTTTTTAAATTTAATTTATTAGTTTTCTTTTCAGCAAATACAGGCAGTTTGGTACCATTGTTTAGGCTAATCCATGATCTACCCCCTCCCAATGGACCCTAGTTGTTGAGGTAAGTGGGTCGTGCATTGTGGAGATAGCCCACAGTTATTGGTACAATAAATGTCTCTGCATATCATGTCCCAATATGTGACTCTGACATTCTTTCCTCCCCCTCTTCTGCAAAATTTCCCTGAGCCATGCTGGGTTCATTTTTGGTCTGCTTCAGTGCTGAGGTGTTGGGGGCCTCTGAGGCTCTGGCTCTCTGATTTGGTAGGAGTTGATTTTGCTCTGTGTTGGTCTCCTTCCCATTTGTGCTGGTATCTGGTTCATCAGGGAAACATCACCCTTGCTTTTTTTGCCAGTTATCCTTAGTTTCAGTCGGGCCCCTTTTGAGGTATGTTGGGGCAGCTCTCTCTTAGGATCTGCATCTATCTGAAAAAGAGAAGCAGATTCTCCAACGGAGAGTAAATTAGCACCCAGAAATTTGAGATAACACTTACTTTCTTGATAGAGAGTTTGATAGGTGTAGGCCCTCTTGTACCCCATGATTGATGGTAGCTTAATATTGGAGAGTGGGTTTATGTTTGGTTATGGTTCTGACTTGTTTCCCTGCTCCAGCTATGGATCTTGTACCACTGAGGAGATCAGTTAGCCAAATCAAGAGCAGATGGTTCCCCACCACAGCTGTGTGCCACTATTGCACTTGTGTGGGCATCACAACAGGTTATTTGCTGCTAAGTAGGTTAGATCATGACTTGCTTGTACAGATATTGGTCATCTTACTTATCCATTCTTCTAGTGATGGACATCTGAGTTGATTCCAGCTTTTAGCTATTACGAATTGAGCTGCTACAAACATGGTTGAGCAAATCTCTCTGGCCTGTGGTTTGAGGGTTTTAGGGTAGATGCCCAGTAAGGGTATAACTGCATCTGTTGGTATTTCTATAGTCAGCTTTTTCAGGAGTCTCCATATTGCTTTCGAAAGTGGTTGTACCATCCTACATTCCCACCAAAAGTGAATGAGTGTTCCAGCTTCTCCACATCCTCGCCAGCATTTATTTTCATTTTATTTTTTGATGTTGGCTATCCTTATTGGGGTAAGGTGGAATCTCATAGTTGTTTTAATTTGCATTTCTCTGATGATTAGGGATGATGAACATTTTCTTAAGCGTGTGTTTGCCATTTGTATATCTTCCTCTGTGAACTGCCTGTTCAACTCTAGATACCATTTTGTGAGTGGGGTATTTGTCTTATTGTTTAAAATTTTGAGTTCTTTGTAGATTCTAGAGATTAGGCCTCTATCAGTTGGATAACCCACAAATATTTTCTCCCATTCTGTGGGTATTCTATTGGCTTTGCTTCTTATATGCTTGTCTGCAAAGAAACTCTTCAGCTTCATATGATCCCATTGGTTGACTTACTGTTTAAGAACTTGAGCCACTGGGGTTTTGTTCAGGAAGTCTTTTTCGATTCCTATATCATGAAAAGTACTTCCTAAATTTTCTTTCTGTAGTATTTGAGTTTCTGGTCTTATGTTGAGGTCTTTGATCCATTTGGATTTGAGTGTTGTGCATGGTGAAATGTGTGGATCAAGTTTTGGTTTCCTGCATGTGGTTATCCAGTTTGTCCAGCACCATTTGTTGAAGAAGCTCTCTTTTTTCCAGCCTATATTTTTCAGGCCTTTGCTGAATATCAAGTAGCTATAGTTGCTTGACCCAAAATCCGGGTCCTCAAGTCTATGTCATTGGTCTATACTCCTGTTTTTATGCCAGTACCATGCTGTTTTTATTACTATGGCTTTGTAGTATAGCTTCAGATCAGGTATGGTGATGCCACCAGAGGTATTTCTTTTGCTGAGGATATGTTTGGATATGCGAGGCCTTCTGTTTTTCCATATGAAATTTGAGATCATTTTTTCTATGTCTGTGAAGAACACTGTAGGGATTTTAATTGGAATTTCGTTAAATCTATATATTGTCTTTGGTAGGATTGTCATCTTCACAATGTTAATTCTGCCTATCCAGAAGCATGGAAGGTCTTTCCATCTTCTCAAGTCCTCCTCAATTTCTTTTTTGAGAGTTTTTATATTTTCGTTGTATAAATCTTTTACTTCCTTGGTTAACATTATTCCAAGGTATTTTATATTTTTTTTGTTGCTATTGAAAATGGGACTATGTCCCTTACTTCTTTTACTGTATCTTTGTCGTTTGCATACAGAAATGCTACCAATTTTTGTGCATTGATTTTGTATCCTGCTACTTTGCTATAGGAGTTAATCACCTTCAGGAGTTTTGGGATGGAGTCTCTCGGGTCTCTTACATATACAATCATGTCATCAGCGAATAGAGCTAACTTAACTTCTTCCTTTCCAAATTGTATCCCTTTTATTTCCTTCTCCTCTCTTATTGCTTGATCTAGGAGTTCCAGAACTATATTGAAAAGCAGAGGTGAGAGAGGACATCCCTGTCCTGTTCCTGATCTTAATGGGAATTCCTCCAGTCTCTCTCCTTATTATGTTAAGATGTGAACCGGCCATGCCGATTCTCTCCAATGTTTTGATCATGAAGTGATGTTGTATCTTGTCAAAGGCCTTTTCTGCATCTATCAAAATGATCATGTGGTTTTTATGCTTAAGCTTGTTTATGTGGTGTATTACATTGACAGATTTTCATATGTTGAACCACCCATGTGTTCCTTGGAATAATCCCACTTGGTCAAGATGGATAATGCTTTTGATGTGTTGTTGGATTTGTTTGCGAATATTTTGTTCAGTATCTTTGCATCTATGTTCATTAGGGAAATAGGCCAGTAGTTTTCTTTTCTTGTGGCATCTCTGCTTGGTTTTGGGATTAGGGTGATACTAGCTTCATAGAAGGAGTTGGGTAGCTTTCCCTGTACTTCCATTGTGTGGCACAGTTTTAGAAAGATTGGTTTGTGTTCTTCCATGAAGGTTTGATAAAATTCAGCTGGGAATACAACTGGTCATGGACTCTTCTATTTTTGGGAGGTTTTTTGTTACTTTTTCAAACTCCATGAGTGTGATGGGTTCATTGAGGTGATTAATCTGCTCTGAGTTGAGCTTTGGTAGATGATATGCATCCAGAAATTTATCCATCTCCTCCACATTTTCCAGTTTTGTGGAGTAGAGGTTTTTGAAATAAGTCCTGATGATTCTCCCAATTTCACTTATGTCTGTTGTGATTTCTTCTTTTTCATTTTGAATTTTGTTAATTTGGAGTCTCCTGTTTTTGCTTGATCAAATTGGCCAGAAGTTTGTCAATCTTGTTTATTTTTTCAAAGAACCAGCTCTTTGTTTTGTCAATTGCCTTAATTGTTTCCTTGGTTTCCAATTCATTAATTTCTGCTCTGATTTTAATTATTTCTTTCCTTCTGGAACTCTTTGGGTTGGAATTTTCTTCTTTTTCCAGTGCCTTTAGGTGATGGTTAGGTTGTTGATTTGGGATCTTTCTGTCTTTTTTATGAAGGCATTGAGTGCTATGAATTTTCCCCTGAGGACTGCCTTCATTGTGTCCCATAAGTTTTTGTATGATGTGTTGTCATTGTCATTCAATTCCAGGAATTTTGCAATTTCATTTTTTATTTCATCCACTATCCATTTATTGTTTAAGAGTGTGCTGTTGAGTTCCCAGTTGCCATTGGGATTCTTGGTGCGTTTTTTTTTTTTTGTTTGTTTGTTTGTTGATTTCTAGGAATATAGCATTATGATCTGATATCATGCAGGGAATTATGTCGATTTTCCTAAATATGTGGAGGCAGTCTTTGTGACCCAGTATATGGTCTATTTTAGAGAATGTTCCATGGGCTGCTGAGGAGAATGTGTAGTCTGTGGATTTGGGATGGAAAGTTCTGTAGATGTCTGTTAGGTCTAAGTGTTCTATGATTTTGTTGAGCTCTCTTACTTCCCTGTTGAGTTTGTTTGGATGATCAGTCTATTACTGATAATGGTGTGTTGAAGTCCCCAGTCATAATGGTGTTGGTGGTTATTTATGTTTTATTGTCAAGTAGGTTTTGTTTTATGAACTGTGGTGCCCCTGTGTTTGGTGCATAGATTTATGATTGTCATATCCTCTTGATGGATTGTTCCCCTGATAAGTAGGAAGTAGCCTTCTTTGTCTTTTTTGATTGTTTTTGGTTTGAAGTCAACTTTATCTGATATTAATATAGCTACACCTGATTGTTTCTTATTCCCATTTGCTTGGAATATTGTTTTCCACCCTTTCACCCTGAGGAGGTTTCTGTCTTTAGTGGTAAGGTGGGTTTCTTGAAGGCAGCAGATTGAAGGGTCTAATTTTTTGATCCACCCTGTTAGCTTGTGTCTCTTGATGGGTGAATTAAGGCCATTAATATTTAGGGTGATGACTGTGAGATTTGATTTGATCCCTGCCATGTTGTGGTGGTAGAGGTGTGTTGACGTTTTCATGGAATTTTTGAAATTTTTTTGTTTCTACTCTGGGTTTGGTTGTTGTGATCTGCTTCTTGTAGGCATTTGTGTTTGGCTATTTGTTTCTTCTCTGTGGAGAATTTCCTGGAATACTTTCTGTATGTTTGGTTTTGTGTTCATATAATTGTAAAGCTGAGTTTTGTCATGGAAAGTTTTTCTTCACCATCTATTATAAGGGATACTTTTGCTGGGTAGAGTAGTTTGGGTTGGAAGCCATAGTTTCTTAGCATTTGGAGAGTTTCATTCCAGGCCTTTCTAGCTTTCAGTGTTTCCATGGAGAAGTCTGGTGGGGTTTCCTTTGAAAGTGGTGTGCTGATTTTCCCTAGCTGCTTTTAGGATTTTCTCTTTGGTGTCAATATTTAGAGTCTTAATGATATGTCTTGGGGAGTTCCTCCTTTGGTCTAGTTGGTTAGAAGTTCTGTTTGCTTCTTGTATCTTGATGGGCCTTTCTTTTAAGAGACTGGGGAAGTTTGCTTCAATTGTTTTGTTAAATAAGTTCTCCATGTCTTTGGTCTGAAATTCTTCTCCTTCTGGTATTCCAATGATTCTGATATTAGGACATTTAAGTGTATCCCACAATTCCCTCATGTTCTGTTCACAGGAACTTTAGAACTTGCTGAAATTTTTGAACTTTCGAACTGTTTCTTCCATCCTGTCTTCCAGATCAGAGTCTCTATCCTCCACTTCACTGACTCTATTATTGAGGGCCTCTAGCGAGTTTTGGACTTGTTCAATTAAGTTTGCATTTTCTACTACTTTCCTATGTATCACTTCCATCACTCTGTCCAGCTCCCTTTCCACCTCATTTTCTGATTTTCTTGATGATTCTTGGAAATCATCCTTGCATTTCTTTATGTTTTCATTTAGTCTGGCCAGCTGATTTTTAAGGTCCTCTGTTTTTTCACTCTCCCTCAACTCTCTTAGCTCTCTTTGAATTCCTTCCAGTGTCTTATCATATTGCTCAAGCTTAGTGATAGTAGCATCCACACGATTATCTGTCCTTTGTAGCTTTTCTGCAAGTTCTAGCAGTAGGTTGGTCAGGGTTGCATTGCTCATAGCTTCCACTTGATATTCTGATCCTAAACACTCTTCTATGTTTTGGTTAGATGTAATCCTTGTTGGACTGGGTGATCTGTCTGGATTTTCTAGCATTTTATTTTTCATGTTATTTATTTTACACTGTGGTCTACCGATGTCATTGTATGGGCAGGTAGGTGGGTGGACCAGCCTGGACTCTAGCTCAATGAGAATCCAAGGCAGCCTGGGGCAGTTGCCAAGTAGCCTGGGTTTTTGCTCTCTCTTGCCAAAGCCACATATATACCGCCTGACAGGGGCACCAAAATTGCCTGAATTCTCACCCAGTAATGCACCAAAGCTGCCTGCCTTTGAGCTTGAAAGGGGACCGAGGTAGCAAGCCCTGAAGCTGCCCAAACTCTGGCTGGGAACACTGGGGCCTGCAAACAGTCTGTGCTCTCCTGCCTCAGGGAAGTGGGGGATGGGTGGCAACCGGCAGGTAGGGGATGGCACCTGAGCTGGTGTTAGTGACTCAGTGTGGGCTTGTGTGGCCCTTGCTGTGGGACTGGGCCTACTGCACGTGCAATTGTAGTACAGAGGCAGCTGATGTGTGCACGGGATTGGGACACAGCAGAGGCTGGCCAGTGGGCAAGAAATTGGAGCACAGCCGGTGGGGGGGGGGTCTGGCAGCCCTCTAATCACAGTGGAGGTGGCCCCCACGGGTGTGCGAACCGAGCACAGAGTGGCGGGCTGGCACACGAGATCAGAGCACAACAGCAGAGGTCCCTACGCAGTCAGTGCAGCAGGCTGGCAGGCGTGCAATGGGCTGGCAATTGGTGCACAGCTGCTTGGGGCGCGGCGGCTGTATGGGGGGAGTAGACTACCCAGCTGAGAGGGGATCCATGATTCCATTTTTCCCCACTCTGGCCCTCCCACTGGCAAGAAGACCCTGATAACCCTTAATTTCTTGCCTTTCATTCCCGGTATTTGCAGCGCAGCTAGGCAGTCACCATCTTGGCTGGAAGTCTCCTAGTGAATAATTTTTTAAAAATCTGTTTTAAGAAAAATCCATGAGATTTCAGAAAACCTGGAGAAATTAACCAATATTCTAACAAAAAACTGAATGGACAGGTCGAATTCATATTTGCTTGTTTCCAGGTATGGTCTCATTCTAGGCCTTGAGCTCACTCTGTATGCCCAGGCTGAACTTGAACTAATTAATCCTCCTATAACTGCCTAACAAGTGCTTTAATTAAAGAAAACACACCTTCATGCCCAACATTTCTGCTTAAATGTTTTTAAGCTTTTATTTATTTGCATGCAGACAGAGAATGAAGAGAGACCTAGAGAGTAAGAGAGAGCATGGCAATTGATCACCAGGACCTCTAGCCACTGCAAATGAACTCTAGATTCAAGCAGTATTGTGCATCTAGCATTATGTGGGAAATGCAAAATATAACTTAGGTCAACAGACTTTGCAGGCAAGTAACCTTGCCTTTCAGTCCAGTCCTTGAATAAAAGAAATACAAAAGGATGAGTATTTCAAATCATGTGACAGCTGACTTCTCAAAAGATACCTTAAAGTCCAGGGGAAAGTGATATCACTTAAATCAATTTTTTGGTAGAAGGAGGGAAAATACTACCTTTTCACCACCCAAAGAGGTTCATTCTTAACAGTTTAAAAAAACATTTTATTTTTACCCATTTCCTTCATAGATAAAGAGGCACAAAAAGAGATAATGAGACAGGGAGGTGGAGAGAGAACTGGCATGACAGGGCCTCCAGCCACTGCCAATGAACTCCAGACATATTTACCCCCTTGTGCATCTGGCAAACCTGGGTCCTAAGGATTTGAACCTGGGTGCTTTGGTGTTGCAGGCAAATGCCTTAATCACTAGGCCTTCCCTCTGGCCCATTCATTCTTAACATATTTTATCTTTTGCTGAGAAGAGTAAAATAAAAAGATCCATTTTCTTAGGGCGTGAGTGTGGACGCACGTACGCACACACACAAACACTCCAAACAAAAATAAAGGAGGGACAAAGCTCATCGAAATGTGACTTCCTGATGTCAACACTTTTGCAAACCTTTGGGTTATCTGACAATCCTCCTTTACTTCCTGATGTCACTAACCTGACCTACAGCTTTTGTGAGCTGTCACTTGCATCTTCTGCTGACGAAATTTCCTTCATTTGCCTCTGACTTTCCCTAGGAAGCTATGTATCCTACTGCTTTTTTCCGTTAGAGGGCATCATGATCACTAATTGTTTGCCTGCTTCCCCCCTCTTCCCTCCACAAGTTAAAAGGTTCTCAACGTAAAGGTAAAATAATTTAGAGTAAACTTGATGTATTATTTCATGGATTTCTGAAGAGACAGAGTTAGTGGAACAGGAGAGTCTTTAAGAGTGAAGGCTGTCTGGGGTATGTGATTGCTCCCTGATCTCAGATCATGCTGAAAACTACTTTCCACTCCCTTTATTTGCAACATTCTGCACAGTAACATTTGCTTTTTCATTCACCTAATGCATGTTCACAGACTCCCTGCTATGTGATGGACAGGACTGGATAGAAGAAAGCATCAGACAGCTCTACAGCCTATTTCTCAGTTAGCAGGCACCAACAAACAGAGGTGTGGAAGGCACATCAACATCACTTATTCTTGATCTTCTGCAGATAGATGAAAAAGGAAACAATGGGGTCAGAGAGATGGCCTAGTGATTGAGGTGCAGCCTTAAAATCTAAGGATCCAGTTTTGATTCCCCAGTACATATGTAATCCAGGTGCTCATTGTGGCACACAATTGTGGAGCTCATGTGCAGTGTCTGCAGGTCCTGGTGAACCCCTTCTCCATTCCCCCACCTTCATCTTAAACACACATATAAATAAGTAAATATATAAATAAAACATTTTAACTATTTTTATTTCAGTAACAATGAGGACAAAGAGAGAGAGAAAAAGAGAGACTCGGCACACCAGGGCCACTAGCCATTGACAACCAACTCCAGTTGTATGCACCACCTTGTGCATTTGGCTTAGATGTGACTTAGACAATCAAATATACTACGTATATTATTATGTACATTCTCTCTCTCTCTCTACACACACACACACACATATATTTGGATGTATGCATATATATATATATACTTGCATGTATGTGTATATATATATATATATATATATATATACATATATATATATATATATATATATGTATGTATGTATGTATGTATGTATGTATTAGGGTGTTTTTTCTAGCTCAGGATGACTCGGTATGTTCTATGTAGTCTTAGGGTGGACCCAAACTATTGGTGATCTGCCTACCTTTGCCACCCAAGTGCTGGAATTAAAGATGTGGGCCATTGATTCTTTGGACTGTTTTTTTTGTTGTTGTTGTATCTATTTCATTAATTTCTGCCCTAATCTTTATTATTTCTACCCATCTACTGATTTTTGGTTTGCCTTGTTCTTCTTTTTCCAAGGCTTTAAATTGAAGCATTAGGTCATTTACTTGCAACCTTTCTAATTTCTTAATATAGGCACTTAAAGCTATAAATTTACCTCTTAAGACTGCCTTCATTGTGTCCCAGAGATTATGGTATGTTGTGTTCTCATTATCATTTGGCTCTATGATTTTTTTTTTAAATGTCATCTTGATTTCTTCATTGACCCATTCATCATTTAGTAGTGTATTGTTTACTTTCCATGATTTTGTGTGCTATATATAGCTTTTCTTGCTATTGATTTGTAGTTTGATTCCATTGTGGTCAGATAGAATGCAAGGAGTTATTTCAATTCTCCTGTATTTGTTAAGATTTGCTTTGTGTCCTAATATATGGTCTATTTTAGAGAATGTTCTATGTGCTGCAGGAAAACATTATAGACCATTGCCAAGGCCCTTTGTTTCCCACCAGGAATAGATGGACAGACCCTATTGCTGAAGCCTCCACATACTTGGGCTGCAAGGCCACTGAGAAATCCTGCTGGAATTGATCTGATAACCTCCTCCATGTAGACCAGGAGACAGAAATCTGGAAGAAGCCATTCTACATGTTGTTCCATGGGAGAAAGAGGTACCACCAGTGAAGATACTCAACAGGGGACACTGCAAGCCTTATAATTGGCCAGCAAGGCCAAATGAGCCATGCCTGGCTATTCTAGCTAAATTTGTGAGTTCTGGATCAGTTGGACCTTTCTCAAAAAATTATGATGGAGAGCAACTGTGGAAGATAATGGTCAACTACACACACATGTACATACAATATACCTGCACACATAAATTTCCTATGCATATACAAGCACACGTGTGTGCACAAGGCCATATACCACATATACATATGGAGAAATAATCAACTTTTAGAATGGTTACACTTGTTTATGCTATGTCCCACAATGACTATTACATTTTAAAGAGTATCATTTGTTTATTTCTTATTTATTTTCAAGAGGAGAGAGGTAGAGGGAAGAGTACAGAACACAAATGATTGCTCCAGATCCACCAGCTGCTCTGCCAATGCAGTTGGGGAATGTCGATGCATCCATGGATATTGGTGGTGCCAGAGTGATAGCCATGATGGGAAGTGGGCTGGTAAGGTGTGGTGGTAAAGGACTCATTTTGGGAATTACTCAACCTTGAAAAAGGAAATAACTGAAAGAAAATCTACTGACATAATTGGTGGAAGAATGTAAACTGTGGTCTAAGGAGTCTGAGCTGTATGTTACCATTTTTAAATTTATATTTTTGCTTATTATTTGAGAGAGAGAGAGAGAGATACAGAGACAGAGACAGAGGTCAGCCTATCAGGGTGTCCATGCATTGCAAACCAACTCTAGATGCATGTGCATCTGGCTCTACATGTGTTCTAGAGATTAAACCTGTATTGTTAGGTTTGCAGGGAAGAAACTTAAATAGTGAGCCATATCTACAGCCCTTTTATCACTGTTTTTTGAAAGAAAATTCTGTTCTTAGTCTTTTCTCAAAAATATTAATAGGGTTGGAGAGAGGGATGGCTTGGTGGTTAAGGGCTTGCCTGTGAGGCCTAAGGACTGCGGTTTGAGTCTTGCTTCCCTAGTAGCTATGTAAGCCAGGTGCACCTGGTGGTGCATGCATCTGGAGTTGGCTTACACTGCTTGGATGCCCTGATGTGCCCATTCTCTCTCTGCATGTCTCTCTGTCTTTCTCTCTCTCTCAGTAGCTCTCAAATAATACACAAAAAGATAAATTTATAAATTGGTAGTATACACTCAGACTCATTAGCCCATAGTTTCTTTCTTTGACCAATTATCTAAGTAGATTTCTTTCCAGTTCATTCCTTCTTCAAGTTTGTGTGATTCTCAAACTGAGCACTTTCCCTCCAAACCCCAGAAACCCACTAACCAGCACGGCCGTCAATCTGGCACATATCAATATCCATGGATGCATTGATAGTCCCAATCTACTTTGTAGGAAGCTACAGCCTGGACTACATTGAAACTCTACCTCAAAAACTAAAACAAATGAAAAAATAAATTAAAATGACAATAAAATATACTTTTAAAGGCTGGAGGAATTGTTTCATGCTTAATGTGTTTGCCTGCCAAGCCAAAGGAACCAGGTTCACTTCACAAGAATCCACCTCAGCCAGATGCAAAAGAGGGCACATATGCCTGGAGTTTGTCTGCAGTGGGTAGAGGCCATGGCCTTCTTATTTCCTCTTTGTCTGAATCTATCTCTTTCTCTCTCATAAGTAAATAAATAAAACATTTTTTTAGAGTTACATTAGTGTGTTTTATTTTTTATCCTGAGCATTTATTTTATTTTATTTTTAATTTAATTTTTATTAACATTTTCCATGATTATAAAACAAATCCCATGGTAATACCCCCCCCCCCACTTTCCCCTTTGACATTCCATTCTCCATCATATTGAAACATTTTTTTAAAGGTAAACCTATTTTAGCAACAAAATAATTAAGAATAGCAATCTGGGGCTGGAGAGTTAAGTTGATTGCCTGCAAAAACAAAGGACGCAATTGTGATTCCCCACAAAGCCCAAAAGCCAGGTGCTCACGGAGTACATGTATCTGCAGTTCATTTACACTTGATCAAGGGCCTGGTTTGCCCATTCTCTCTCTTTTTTTCTTTCTTTTCTCTTTCTTTTTATGCTTGCAAATAAATAATATTAAAAACATTACTTTAAGGCATTGTTTAAGCAGCACAGGTTTTTGCTGCAAAGCCAAAGCACCCAGTTTTGATGCCTCCAGACAGATGTTAGCCAGATGCACAAGAGGGAGCAATTGTCTGGAGTTCTTTTTCAGTGGTTGTGTGCTCTGGTAAGTGATTCACTTTCTCTCTGTCTCAATCTCTCTCTATCTGTCCTTCTCCCTCTCTCTGTCACACACACAATGTTTTCCCCTGACCTCCACATGTGCTCTGTGCTGCATGTAAATGAACACACACACACACACAGAAACAGAGACAGGGACTCTGTCTAGCCCAGGCTGACTTGGAATTCACTAAGTAATACTAGAGTGGACTAGAAACCTTGGTGATCCTCCTCCCTCCACCTCTCAAGTGCTGGGATGAAAGACATGTGCCACCATGGCTGGCTAGTCTAGCTAACTTGGTGAGCTTGGGGTTCAGTTTTACTCTGTCTCAAAAATTTATGGTGGAGAGCAACTGTGTAAGGTAATTGTCAACTACTTTGGCTCCACACATATGTATACATGCACCTGCACACATACCTTTTGCTACACATATAATAGCACATGTATACACACATATCACATATAAATATGGCACTAAAAATCAACTTTAGAAGGGCTACCCTTGTTTATTCTATTTCCAACAATGACTATTCATTTTCTTAAAGGGTGTCATTTATTTCTTTACTATTAATTTTCAAGAAAGGCGAGATAGGGGAAAGAGACTAAAAATGGTGCTTCAGTCCAAGGCCAGAAATTAGAATGCAGATGTAGAAGGACCTGTGTGAGTCGGATGACAGTTTGAGATTGAGACTGCAAAGTGAATTCCAAGTCCCCCTGGTACAGTGATACTCTAACACAATTACTAAGACATATACAAAACAAAATAAAGTATAAACAAAATCATTCTTTAAAAAGGCTGGAGGAATTTCTTAGTGGTTAAGGTTTATGCCTGCCAAGTCAAAGGAATCAGGATAGAATGAAACCTTACCTCATAAAAGAAATTTAAAAAGAACAGAGAAGATAAAGTGGACATAGGAAATGACTTAGTGTTTACAGCAAAAATAAAAAAATAAAAATTAAAAATAAAAGGAACATGTGCCTGGGGTTTGTATGCAGTGGCTTGTGGCCCTAATCTACCCATTTGCTCTTTGACTCTATCTGTCTCTTCTCTCTCATGAATAAACACATAAGATATTTACACAAAATAAGGAAAACAATCACCAGTATGATGGGTTGATATATAAAACTCACTGAAGCTGATTTTGTGAGCCTGCTAAGGACTCAAGGTTAAAACAGACAGAAAACAAAGTCTCCAATTCTGGCAAAAATGAGCAGAAGAGAAGGCCACAACAGACAAGGGGCACAGTTTTAACCTCATGTGATGAATACTTATGAACTTTCTTGTGATAGAAAGTAAACAAATAGCTGGGTGTCGTGGCACATGCCTTTAATGATCCACGTTCCCTCTGTTCATTAAGTAGTATTCACAATAAGCAATGAAAATACAGTATGTACATCACTCAATGTCCACCATTAACACAGTTCGAATTTGTTGTGGCATTACATTAGCCACGGAATGACTAAGAATCACAATCTGTGGCTCAATATGTGGCTTAGCATTAAGGATTTCCACTGCGATGTCAAAGGAACCAGTGTTCATTCCCCAAGAACACCACAAGCCATATGCTCAAGGAATACATGTGTCTGCAGTTTGCTTGCAGTTGAGAGAGCGCCTGGTTTACACATTCTATCTTTTACTGTCTTTCTTCTAACTTTTTCTTTCAGCTTGCAAAGAAATAATATTTAAATAATTAGTTTCTGGCATAGAGTAGAAGTTGAGGCATTTAGCTTCAAACCTAAAGGACCCAGGTTCAATTTTCCAAGACCCAACTCAGCCAGATGAAAGGAGGCAGAAATGTCTTGAGTTCATTTGCAATGGCTTTGTGCCCTAGGGAGCCATTCTCTTTCTCTCACTTGATCTCACTATTTGTTCTTCTCCTTAACTTTGTCTCTGTCTTTCATACCCTTTTGATCTGTCAAGTTATTTATTGAGATCAGGAACAAGACAGGGCTGTCCACTTTCACCTCTGCTCTTCAATATAGTACTGGGAGTTATAGCTCAAACAATGAGACAAGAGAAAGAAATAAAAGGCTACAATTTGGAAAGGAAGAAGCTAAGTTAGCTCTATTCGCTGATGACATGATTGTATATGTAAGAAACCTGAGAGACTACATGTCAAAACTCTTGAAGGTGATTAACTCCTACAGTAAAGTATCAGAACACAAATCAATGCACAAAAACCAATATCCTCTCTCTATGAACATGGCAAAGTTACAGAGAAGGAAATAAGGGACATGGTCCCATTTTCAATAGGAACAACAACAACAAAATACCTTTGAATAATGTTAACCATGGAAGTGAAAGATCTATATCACGAAAACATAAAAACACTCAAAAAAAGAAATTGAGGAGGACTTGAGAAAGGTAAAATCCTCCCATACTACTGTATAGGCAAAATTCACCTCGTGAAGATGGCAATACTACCAAAGGCAATATACAGATTCAATGAAATTCCAATCAAAATCCCAACATAGTTATTCACAGAGATAGAGAAAATGATCTCAGAATTCATATGGAAAGGGAGGAGGCTCAGATATCCAAGAAAAAAAATGACTCTGGAGACATTACCATACCTGTTCTAAAGCTATATTACATAGTAATTAAAACAGGATTGTAATGACATAGAAACGGGAGTACAGACCAAGGAAATTGAATTGAGGACCCAGACATTGAGTTAAGAAAATACAGCTACTTGATATTTGACAAAGGCCCTAACAATACAGGCTGGAAAAAAGACAGCATCTTCAGCAAATGGTGCGGGAGAAACTGGATAACCATATGCAAGAAATTGAAACTTGATACACATGTCTCACCATGCACAAGACTCAAGTTCAAATGGATCAAAGACCTCAATATAAGACCAGAAACTTGGCTTCTGCTGGAAGAAAAATATTGGAAGAACTTTCCATGACATAGGAATGGAAAAAGACTTCCTGCACTTAGCCCCAGTAGCTCACCATCTTAAGCAATCCCTCAACCAATGGGATCACATGAAGCTGAAGAGTTTCATTACAGAGAAGTAGGCAATAAGTACAGCCAATAGATTACCCACAGAATGGGAGAAAATATTTTCTGATTGTCCAATGGACAGAGACTTAATGTAGACTGTACAAAGAATTCAAAATCTAAACAATAAAAAGACAAAGAAACCACTCAAAAAATGGGGCAAAGAGCTGGACAGGCAGTTCACAGAGGAAGAAATAAGTGACAAACACACACTTAAGAAAATGTTCATCATTCCTAATCATCAGAAAAATGCAAATTAAAACAACTATGAGGTTCGACCTTTTCAAGCAAACATCAAAAAATCAAATAAAAATAAATGCTGGTGGGGATGTGGAGAATTAGGAACCATCATCCACTACTGGTAGGAATGTAAGATTGTACAACCACTTTGGGAAGCAATATGGAGACTCCCGAAAGAGCTGAATATAGAGTTACCAACAGACCCAGTTTTTCCCTTTCTGGCCATGTATCCTAAAACCTTTAAACTGTGGTCCATAGAGATTTGCTCAACTATGTGTAATTAAATTTTTTAATGTATTTAAGCAAATTCAAATCTGACATTGAAGAAAAACAACAAGCTTTCTTTTGCTTTCCACTTACATTTTAAATAACATTGGACACAGTGATTCCATCTTCTGAAACACTCTTATTAGATTGTCACTGCAATTACATGTTTACTTACCTGGAAATGATTTTATTCCTATTCTGGTAAATTCTACTGGAAATACATGTTACAATATAGTGCATCCCTATTTAAGCACATCTATATATATATATACATATATATATGTATATGTATATATGTATATGTATATGTATATATATACATATATATATTTCTAAAAGCTGACATATTTGACAACCTTTTTATTATATATGTGATTTTACATCATCAGGAGTGATGATTAGTATAAACACATGGAGCTTGTTTTATTGGTATACACCATTATTCCCAGCACTCACAAGTCCAATGTAGTCAGTTAGCTATGATTTCAAAGCCACCCTGAGATTTCATATTCAGTTGCAGGTCACAGTGTGAGAGAAAGATCCTACCTTGAAAAACCAAAAATATGGGCTGAAGAGATGGCTTAGTGTTTAAGGTGCCTGAATACATAGCCAAAATACCACAGTTTGATTTCTCAAGACCCACACAATCAACATGCACAGATGGCTAATGACTCTGGAGTTCGTTTGAAATTGATGATTCCCATGGCTTGCTCAACTGCTCTGTCTCTGTCAATCTCTTGCTGTCTGTCTGCCTCGTTCCCTCTCTTGCTCTCTTTTCAATAAATAGAAAAAAGCAGAAAAAAAGAAAAACTTTAGTATTCATCTATTCTCGCAAACATCTCTTATATCTTTCTAAGAAGAGTATTCAATATTCTTTAAAAATTAGAAAATCTGTATGAGGCCCAAGTGTTAGGGAGAGATATTTACAATCATCAAAGATATTTTCTATTGATAAGGGAAATTCAGAATTACTTCCATCTTTTGTCCCCAGAAGGTTTTGGGAATGTAATACTATGTGTAAGAAAAAAAAAAAAAAAGGCCACACTTGTCTGGATAAATACATATATTACTCTCAGCAAATGGCCCTGAAAGAACTACACTTAAGGTTCATACTCATATCTTAAAGATACTCTCATTTCTGCTTAGAGAAGCATCTATTTACATGTGGCAATATCCACTGGGATGACCAAGAGGCAACATAGTGCTGACAAGAAGGGATGGAGTGTCCAGCAATGAAACATCTCACACACTTCAAGGCTCAGGGTCCATTGCAGAAGTGGTGGCAAGAAGAATATAAGATAAAAAGGAAGGGTACCACCTCTTACGTACAACTGTGTGGATAGAAATTGGCCTGGTTATACAAGACCTCCCAATGCCTAGCAATACACTCACAAGACTCTCATAATTGCAGAAATGAGATGATGATATTACATTAAAAGACAGACTGATGAACAATGAGGGAATATGACAGACAGTAGAGATAAGAGATATGAAGGTGAAAGTGCAGGAAGAGAGGGGAGAGGATAGAAATACCTTGGATTGTTGTCTGTAAGTACAGATCATACATACATACATATATATATATATAAATATAATATATATAAATATATTAATATAATATATAAATATAAATATAAAAATATAATATAATATATAAATATATATATAATATATATATTTTTTCCTTTTTTTAAAGAAAGCCTAAAACAGGTTGTTTGTTCACTTGAAAGGATGACATCATATAAAAGACTCCCTTCAACATAAAGAAATTGGATGCTATGTGTTACTTACAATGTAAGGACCCTCAAGGGAATTAATTCTGAGATGATATAAATCAGAAGTTTTACCTATGTAATCTGAAAACAAAGTTTGAGTTGGTACATCTGATAATGGCTATAATTGCAGTCACCCTAAACTAGATTGGGACTGGTAATATTGAATTTTTATGTAGCAACCCAGGAGTAGGCTGCCATGATGGTAAAAAAAAAAAGGAATGAAATGTCCAGAAACCAGGACAGTGTCTTTTTGTGTAAAATCCCACTGCCTCCAGTGATACACAAACAGTAGAGGTTCAGATATGTTATCTCTAATTTTTGGTGGGTTTGTGTTGACAATGGATCTTGTTGCCTCTTTGCAAGAAGTACCAGGCATTCCAGCACAATATGCATTGTCAGCTCTGTTTTTGTATCACAGAAGGCAGTGGGATTTTACACTGTCATGGTTTCTGTATTGCTGGGCTCTTCCCTGGGCAGGTAGAGCTGTGGAAGGAGCAGGACTTCTGGTTCCTCCCAAGGGGTTAAAGGAGGAAGATGAGCATATGACAACTCAGAAACCTCTCCTAGACACCGGAGAAAACCACACTAAGTGGGGAGTGTTTTCAAAGCAGGAACTCACAGACAATCATTGCTATGAGCAGTTGCCTATATAATGTTGGGGATGAAGGTGGGGATTTTAGGATGGGGGAGGAGAGGTAAGGGCCAATAGTAAACTGTAACTATTGAAATGCTAATTTTCACTGCCATGCAGAGTTGCCAGGCAAGAAGCCATTAGGTATCTTACTGAGTCCTAGTTGGCCAGAGACACATTGCCAAACTTTAGCTAGGCTCAGGAAGTTCCATTAGGCCTCATGCCTGGACCTTACAGGGCTCAACATCTCTCCCTATTGCTTTTGTAAGAGCATTAGTCACCATGGCCCCTGTCTTAGGTTGACCCACTCTGGAGATCTTACCCATCATTGGGTACCATGTGTTTAGCTCACTGAGAACCCACTCCATGATCTGTCTTAAGTTGTCCCCCTCTGGGGATCTTACCTATAATTGGTCACATGGAGGGCAGAGCAGGTGGCAGTGGGTCATCTGAGGAACTTAATTCCTGAGTTGCCAGCCTGTGGTAATGTATTTCGACCTGATGAAATTTCATTGCCTCTAGCTGATGGTGAATAAATTGTGTAATTTTGTTAATTACACAAGGCCCTACAGGGAGAAGAAGGAGAAGGAGGGGGAGGGGTCCAAGTAGAGGGAGAAGTTAGGGTAAAAAGTCATGTAATCCTGTCCACAGTGGGTTGTCCTGGAGGTCCTGCTGCCTCCTCTCCAATTATTCCTGGAGACTGTTAATCTTGTCCTGGATGATTCCTGATTTATTGGTGTAAAAGTGGCATTTTTTTTTTTCTGAAAAAACAAACATACACCTCCCTGTTTGGCCATTAGTAGGTCTTGTCCTCTCCTGTTTTGCAAGACTACCTCAGCCAGGGAATCTAGCTTCTAGGAATGATATCTACATTTGGAATTAAGGTGGCTGAGGAACAAAGGCCCATCCAATTGGTGCGCAGAAAATCATAGGCCATACTGCCTCCACAAACATAAGCCATTTCAGGAGGCGGGCAGCGTTGAGCACTGGGCTAAGTAGTATTAAAAGTATAGAAGGAAGGATGAATGTATCCCACATCTATACTAGAATTATTAGGGGAAGGAGGAACCCAAATGTTCAGAGGAAACATTAGGAAAAGCTGGACAGTGATAGGGAATGTGGCTGAGCAATTTTTTAAGGTCATATGGGCAACTGTACTGCACGCAGCCAGGGAGGCCCAAATATTTTAGGTCTCTTGCTGGTACCCAAATGGGTCTTTTTCGTTTTACAAAGTTTTTCCATGGACAAAAAATTCCATGAGCTTTATATAAGTTTTTATCAAAAAACTCCTTTCTGTTACAAAGTTTTTGCACTTGAATTTCTTCTCAGTACAAAATATTATCCCAAGGTTGGGAAACAAACAAACCCTTTGATCTCAGCAATATAAACTTAAATATTAAGGAATGGCCAGCTCTTATCAGTAATACTGAATTTGTGTATTCTTGCTTACATGTAGGTGTTAAAGTCTTGCTGTCAAATGTCCCAGAGCTATTTGGATACAAGGCCATCCAAATGACTTTAGACAATTCCTTCCCCCCTTTTTATTTTTTATGAACTGGGTCCTTCTGGGCCTCAGTGCAAAAATATTGTGTCTGTATTAGGTTGTCCTCTACAATATTTAGGCCTTACCTGTCATCGGTACATGAATTCCATCATTCATGCTCTGTCTTAGGTTGACCTAAGTTGAGAGAATCTTACCCATCTTTGACTACCAGCCTCTGCAGGGGCTTTAAGATAATTGTCTCAGGAAGCCAGGTTTGGGTCCATAGCTCTATTCTATGTACTTCTGTACAGACATCCATAAAGGATCTTAAAAGGCATTTAATGAGTATGGGCAGCAGACACAGAATGAGTAAAAGACAAACACCTGTAGCAGCAATGCTTCTTATCTAAGAAGTGAGAGAATTTAATCCAGGCAAGGCAGACTTAAAAGCAGATATTAAGTCATCAGCAGCCTTAGTTGCATTAAAAATAAGATGATTATTTTGCAAAGACAAAATCTCTGAATGTAACTGAATCAGATCCAAGGAGATACTGTTGTGCCAAATGTCTCTTAAATGCATTTTCACAACACTGTTGACTGTTATTATATGTTTTAGAAGTGACACAAATCCATTGCAAACCTACATGACACTCCAAATGAGTTCTACATTTCAACCCTAGTATATAGAGCGTCTAACAGGTGAAACTGTACCTAGGGTAAGGATTAAGACCAAGATCTTAAGAGAGGTACAGTTTGAACTTTCTTGGGAGCTACTTTCATGCTGTGAGTATGAAGGATAGTAAGACATCAAAAGTACAACCATAAAGCCAAAAGCCACAGCACAATTTAGGAACTCCTGTTAGGCACACTTTGTATATCTTTAGATTGAAATCTGAAGCCCACCATCATACATTAAAAGAAACAATTAAATATATTGGGGGCCATTTATTTAAATTATCATATTCCACCCCTGGAGTCCAATAGATTTATAACCATTACACATTATAAATTGTTAGAAAATTTTAAAATGTTTAGGGTAAATAATGGCTTTTTTAGTTGGTCAGGTGGGGGTAAGGATTCCCCCTTTTGTTTTTGTAATTGAGACTTGAGAGTTTGATTATATCTTTTAATGATAGCCTGGTCCCGGGGGTTGTATGGAATGCCTGTGGAACGTGAAATTTATTACATTTGGAGAAAATCTATAAAGGCCTTGCTTACAAAGCAGGGGCCATTATCTGTTTTAATTTGATCAGGCAACCCGAGATTGGCAAAACATTGAAGCATATGACTAATGGCATGTTTAAAGTTCTTCCCAGTGTGTGCCGATGTACAGTAGGTGTGGGAAAGCCTCAGTGAGTCCAGTCACCACGAGAGCGCAGACTTCTCCCATGTCCCCACCTGGATCAGTCCAAGGGGCCCATGTCGCAGTCTCCCAGGAGGTGGCTTGCCCGCCAATTCCCAGTAGGGGAGGGTCTGGCACAAGCTGCCAGGAGGAGGGCCATCTATTTAAATTACCAAATTCCACCCCTGGCTCCCAATAGATTTATAACTAAAATATATTATAAATTGTACTCAGTTTAATTTTAAAGGTCCCCACAGTTTTGACCAATTTGAGATATTAAGACCTGTAAAATTAAACAAGTTAAACACTTTAACATATAAAGGCAGAGTAAACATTTTTAACTGGTCTAAGGCAAAGCAAGGAGAGACTAAAGCAATGTAAACTGAACCACCATAACCTAAAATTAGTTTCAGTGCCTGTAATTTTAAATTGCCTGAGGATTTGGCTTTGGACTCTGTGAGTGTGCCCTCTCTCAGCCTAATAACATGTGCTTAGTTGGGCTGTGTCATTCTTAGAGAAACAGGCACATAGTGTTCTGTTCTATCACATTTCATAGAAGCTCATTAGATTAGGCTTGCTACTTTTACATGACTGGATGAAGTCTAAAATATTGATGAATTTAAAGAAAAATGATATCATATAGCACATGTTTATACATGAGCAGTCCATGTTCAGTCAATAAATTTGATAATTTATCTGAAAAGAGCAGATTCTCTAGGCTTGGGTGCAAGCATTACGTTTTCACCCTAGGTTAGAGAGTCTGCAAATTCCAGCTCAAAGAGAATGGGGTCCCATCTCAGGTGATCTTGAGAACCTTCATGACCCCACAAGTTTGCAGGTGGAATGAAGGACCAGAAGAGTAAGCTATTGAAAACTAATCCACATGCCCTTTGTTCATTCAGTACCAGTCATAATTATTAATGAGAACACTGTAAGTATATCACCCAAGATTCATGATTAACACAGGTAGAAATTGCTGTGAAATTACTTTACCCACAAAATAATCAAGAATTGCAATCTGGGGCTAGGCATATGACTAGCAATTAGGTGTTTGCTAGTGAAGACTAAGGACCCAGTTTTTATTCCCCAGCAAACCCACAGGACATATGGTCAAGGAGTACATGTGTCTGTAGTTGATCTGTAGTTGATATGAGGCCTCCTTTGCCTATTCTATCTCTCTCTTTCTGCCTTACATCTATCTCCATCTCTCTCTCTCTCTCTCTCCATTTTGCAAATACATATTATTATTATTATTATTTTTGGTTTATTTTTATTTATTTATTTGACAGCAATAGACAGGGAAAGAGGGAGAGAGAAAGAGAGAGAGAGAGAGAGAATGGGCACGCCAGGGCTTCCAGCCACTGCAGATGAATTCCAGATGCATGTGCCCCCTTGTGCATCTGGCTAACGTGGGTCCTGGGGGAATGGAGCCTTGAACCGGGGTCCTTAGGCTTCACAGGCAAGCGCTTAACAACTAAGCCATCTCTCCAGCCCAATATTATTTTTTTAAAAACTTCATTTAAGAAATTTGTTAGAAGTTGAGGCCTTTGGCTGAAAAGCTCATGGACCCAGTTTTGATTCCCCATGTCCCATTTTAGTGAGATGCACTAGGAGGGAAGTGCATCTGTATTTTGTTTGCACTGGTGGGGGGCCCTGGTTCACCCATTGAATATCTGTCTCTCTTTCTTCCTCCCTACTTCCCTCCCTCCCTTTTTGCTTCTCACCCTTCCTCTCTCCCTTCCTCCCTCTCTCTCTCTTTCTCACTCTTTTTCTCTGTGAAATAAATAAATTCATTAAAATATTTTTTTACCATCGTTATAAAGAATTTCAGTTCATCATGGAAGAATACAGCATGTTTCTTTATGCTGTGTACATACATTGTAAATAACATTGCGCACAGTGACTCAATTTTTTGAGACACTTTCAGATGTTGTTCATTGGACTTCTTGTGCATTCTAGCCAGATGCACAGGAAGGCTCAAGTGTGTGGAGTTCCTTTGCAGTGGCTGTGGGCCCTTATATGTGATTCAATTTCTCTCTCTTTACCTGTAACTGTACCCCTGTCTGTTAGAAACCCAACGTTCCTGTCTCAGTTGAGAATGGAGAAGATCAGTCAAGACCACTGGAGATTAGAAAGGAACAGAACATAATGGAACACACCGGTCTACACCAGATGAGACCTGAACGCACCGGTTGGAAACAGTCGAGACTGGAACAGACAGGACCAGAAGAGAACAAACTGGACGAGAACAGAATGGACTGGTAATATAGCATTGAAAAAGGAACAGACCAGATGAGCCCAATTGAGAGAGGAGCAGATCAGATGAGACCATTCCTGACTGGATGAGTTTTTAATGCACTGGTGGAGAATGGAGAAGACAAAATAAATAAATAAATATTTAAGATGTACAATGAAGGGCTGGAGCGATAGCTTAGTGATTAATGTGAGATGGAAAGGAAATGAAAGAATCTGAATGTGAAGTACTCTCTGAAGCACCATAGCACCTGCCATTAAATGCTACCGTAAAATTGGCAAAGGTTGTGTGTGTGAAAGAGGAACAGAAAAAGAGAGAGAAGACCTAAAACTGTGTTAGATAGTAACCAAATAATAAAAGGTGTGTACAAACACTTCAATGAATAATTTTTAAAACAACTGTTTTAAAGAAATTCAATGAGCTTTAAGAAAACTTGAAGAAATTAAACAATATTCTAACAGAAAAATGAACTGTGAGGTAGAAGTAATATTTCTATTTATTTACTTGGCAGAGAAGGAGGGAGCATGAGAGAGAAAGAGAGGGACAGGAAGGGAGAGAGAGAGAGAGAATTGGCATGCCAGGGCCTCAAGCCAATGCAAATGAACTCCAGACACATGCACCTACTTATCCATCTGGCTAACTTGGGTCCTGGGGAAGCAAACCTGGGTCTTTTGGCTTTGCAAATGCCTTAACTCCTAGCTCTTCCCTCCATCCCATTTCATTCTTAACACATTTTTTTGTCATTTTGCTGAAGAGACAAACAGAAAAAGATCTACTTTCCTTGCATGCCACACACACACTCACACAGCACTAAAAATAAAGAAAGGAGGAAAGCAGATCCATATGTGACTTTCTGACTGCCCTTCTGTTGTCTCCAATATATTAAAAAAAAGAAAGAAAGAAAACTGCTCATGGGTGGCTTTAGAGATAGTTAGGCACTGAAGGTGTTTCGATGACCTGTCAGAAAAAGTGGAGAAATTAACCAATATTCTAATAGTAAAACTGGAATGAGAGGTAAGATTAATATTTCTTTCTTTCTAGGTAAGGTTTCACTCGAGTCGAGGAACTCACTCTGTATTCCCAGGCTGGCATTGAACTAATTGATCTTCCTAATACTGCCTACCAAGTGCTGGTATCAAACGCACATGCCTTCATGCCAGGCAAGTTTTTAATATTTTTTAAAGCTTTAATTTATTTGCAAGCAAAAATGGAAAGAAGAGAGACAAAGACAAGTAGAGAGACTATGAGAATGGATCACCAGGACCTCTGAAAACTACAAACAAACTCCAGATGCATGCACCACTGTGCATCTAGCTTTACATGAGAACTGGAAAATAGAATACATGTCATTAGAATTTGCAGGCAAGTATCTTAGCTGTTCTACCATCTCCCCACCCAGGCCTAAAATAATTTTTAAAAAGCTTAAGTAATTCAATTCATGTGACAGATGAGTTCTCAAAAGATGCCTAACAGGCCAGGATTATCACGTTAATCAAATTTTTTTGAGTGAGGGAGGGAAAAATACTACCTTTTAACCACCCAAAGAGAGTCATTCTTAATATATTTTAAAATATGTTTATTCATTTATTTGGCAGAGAAATACAGAGAGAGAGAGAATTGGAACACCAGGGCCCATGCCAGTGCAAATGAACTCCAGAACTATGCACACCCTTGTGCAGTTTGCTAATGTAGGTCTTGGGGAATTGAAGTTGTATCCTTTGGCTTTGCAGACAAATGCCTTAACCTCTACGCCATCCCCCATGCCAATTTAATTCTTAACATTCAGTAATCATTTCACTGAGTGGAGAAAAAGGTATAGATCCACAAAATCCTAAGGACACTAAGGAGACAATAAGGAGAACAAGAACTTTTGTGAGCTCTCATATACTTTAGTGCTGATGAAATTTCCAATCTCTGACTTTCCCTAGGAAGGTAGGTGTCCTACTACCTTGGCCCATTAGAGGGCAGCAGTGAAGGTAGGTGTCCTACTGCTCTGGCCCATTAAAGGGCAGCATAATCTGTAATTCTTTGACTCCCTCCTCACATCCAAAAGTTAATAAGTTCTCCACATAAAATTAAAATAATTAAGAATAAAGTTGTGGTTGCATTATTTCATGATTTTCTGCAGAGAAAGTTTGGAGAAAGGAGAGAGTCATTAAGAGTGAAATCTGTCTGGGGTATGCAAATGTTTCCCACACTTAGATCATGCTGAAAACGCCTAGTTCCCCCTTCTTTTACATGCAAGAATCTATACAGGAACATGCCCTGGCCAGCAGGGAGTCGAACAAGGAAATGAGGGAAAAAATAACCTGAATGAAAGAAGGCAAACAGACACAAGAAGGAGACCATGCTAGATGTTTGTCACGGCCTTGAGAGTTTATTCTTACATGTAGGTTTATATAGGGTTGTAGGGGGAAGGGGACATGGTCAGGGCAAGGAGTTGTAGGGGGAAGGGGATGTGGCCAGGGCAAGGAGTTGTCAGGAAACCTAGAGGGGATGTAATTAGGTGTTCATCTAATCTTGCCTCACTGGCTTAACATCCTGACTGCACCAGGTTTCACATCCTGACCATAAACTGGCCTTTTGCAAAAGACAAGATTCTGTAAGCAGTCTGCTGACTGGTTCCAGAAGTACCTAACAGAAAGCTGGATGGACCAGCTTTCTGAGTAATGAGTCAGTTTATGAGCAGGCCCAGGCAAAATGGAGAGGCTTTTGCTCTATGGCTCTCGACATCTCCTCCCTTCTTTTATACAAAAGAGGGGGAGGCCCGCTATTCAGCGGTGGGCTGCAATGCCTTTGTTTCTTCATCAGCATGGGGGAGTATTTAGCCAGGTGTACAATCCCATTGTTTCTGGAAGTTGAGTATTAGGTAAGGAAGTAGAAACTTGCTATATGGCAGTTTCTGTTAACACGGCCGAGGTTTGATTCATAGCTCCCAACATCTCCTTGGGTGAGGCCAGCTTTGCAGTGGTGGGCATTAACCAACTGGGGGAGAAGGGACCTGATTCCTCCTGTGGGACCTCTTTTTCCCACAATCTTTGGCCCTTGGTACCTTTTTGGGGGGGGGGGGAGGAAGGGCCTATGTGGCCGGAGAGTGAGGCACGGCCTTAGTGATAATAGTTATGGTACCGACCTCCATGCAAGCCAGGTATAGCTCTCTGGGAGTCCAGAAGTGGTCAGATAAGGACCTTCCCCTGCAGTGCTTTGCCTCGCACCCATGTTGGTGCCCATATCACACTCACTTCATTGTGAGCCGACATGTATAGGTCTGGATCCTCATGCAGTTCCTAAAGGAAGGGGGTAGCTATTTGGCCAAGACAGGTAGACCGTAGCAATAGCAGAGGTGTAGAGGAAAGCAGTATAGTAAATAAGTACGGAATGTAAGATAAAGGGAGAGTGACAGCTGCAGGTGGTAGGTCTTCAGTGGCCACACCTTGATCCACCAGCTCCACTCTGTGATAATGGACCTGTAAAGGCTGCATCTTAATGGCTTTAATCTGTTGACATATAAAAGACATGATTTTAATTATAATAATGGGTCCAATTGTGAGTGAGAGGATTAAGATAAGTAGAGGTCCTTCCAGCTTTGTCCTGTTAGGGGAAAAGGGGAGATTCTCTCAGGGAAGTATTTCTTTCCTGGATATGTGAGATGTCACTGGAGGATCATCAGCTTGTTTTACAAGTCTCTCTGTAGCCATCTCGCAGCATTTTCTTTGGTGTCAGACAAGCATATTGATCCTCAGCTCCAAATGAGTACTGGGTCTGGGCCATTCCTTTTTAAGGTTAAAGAATCTTTCCACATGGCTTTGGCAAAGGTACTTTTTGTATTTGTGTGCCAAAAGCAATCAGCTGCTGACTTTCCCCAAGCATTAAGGGTTAAAAAGTTTAGGACAAACAGTGCATGATGAAGAATGTTTTTTGGAGAGCATTTTATGGATATAAATCCTCCGTTTTTAACTTTTGGAGGGTAAATGGACCCAGAAGAGGGGCCCCTCCTGCCAGAACACCTCAGTGGGTGTAAAGTCAGTGGCACAAATGACCAGGAGAAGAGGCTTTTTATAAGAGATAAAAGTGACTCTTTGGCTCAGAATTGTAGCCTCCACTATCTTCAGAGCCTCTAAAATTTACCACAGGTAAACTAAATGTAAAATGCTGAAAAGGAGTGTAAGGGAATTGTAAAAAAGCAATCCTTTAGGTCATTAATGATTTTACAATGTCCTGCAGGAATTGCTACTGGAGTGGGGAGGCCTGGTTGTAGGGCCCCCATAGGGGGCCTTATTCATTTCTCTAAGGTCCTGGAGCAATACAAAGATAGGAGTATTCCAAGGAGAGGTGGTAGGTCCAATATGGCCTGCGGCAAGTTGTTCCTGTATTAACATCGTGGCTGTAGCTAATTTTAGAAGTTAAGGGCCATTTATACATTTAAGTGTTTTGTTTGTTTGTTTGTTTTTGGTTACAGATTTCTCTCTGAGTGTTCAAGACCATGCAGATAGCCAAAAGTTAATTAAAGATTAATTTTAGAGGTCATTAATAACTCTCCAAAGAGACTTTAGGGATACAGGAGTAGCACCATAATTTACTGGTGTCTTGCCTGTTAGGATGAGTCAGGGCCATGCTGGCCAAGTAATTTTCCCTTCTTTGGGACGTCAGGAGGGCTGATTGTTCTTCAGTTGTGACTCTCCTGTTTTAGACTGTACACCAATTTTGTTTGGGTCTTCATAACCTCCCTGCTCAGGAAGACAGGTGACTTACCAGGGGGCCAGTGTAGAAGTGTGCCATCATCGCCAGTGGCCTCATGACATGGGAGTACAGGCCAAAATATTGACATTTTTTACTCTAATGATTCCAGTTGGCTTTGGCTTATACATAGGTGATTAACTCAATCAGAAAGGAAGTTGCATCAGCCTGGATGTATGTACGTATAGAGCACATTTGATTACTGAAATAGACTTAGTTAAAGAATGGCACAAGTGTTTCTAAAATCATTTTGTCCTATTTTTGTTGTACTGTGGCAGCATTAGCCATATATCTGAGGCATAGGAAGTAGGCACATCTCACATTTTAAATATCTAACATTTATAAATATAGGCAGAACCTGTTACCAGTCTTGAAAACAGTACCAATTGATTTATAAAATTAACTAATTTAACCTAGAAAGTATCAGAAAAGAACAAGCAAGACAGTATAAGGTCTTAGCACCTGTGTGAAAACATCTTTGATCAGTTCAGATACCTGTGTGGGTACAAATTACCCAGAAACATTGGAAACAGAACCATGGAGCTTGAATTATATATATATATATATTCAGATCAGGACCATTGTTTGAGCATGAGGTTGTGCCCTAAAGTAGGGAATATGTCTTAAGAGTTAATTTTGTTATAATCACTGAACTTAAGATGTAAAAATTGAGACAGTTACTTTACATACAATAGAGTAGAATTTGGTCTTTTCTGAGCCAAAATAGTTAACTAAATATTAATATAACCATTGATAAAAAATTTTTGAAAGAAAAAACATTACTTGAAAACCAATGATTTTGGCTTAAACTTGATTGCTATTGATTTTATGTACCACAGAAATTTTTATTAACATAAAACAATTTTATGTTTTACCCATAACTTAAATTTGATAAAGTTTAAGTAAGCTATCCCAACAAATCCCAGGAAGATGAAAGTTATTATTACTGAAATTAAATCTCTTAAACCTAAGTAATTAAACCTAGTTATGACCATTCAATAAAATTAGCATAAATAAGACAGAAGATATCTGTAAAGTCACAATGTCTTTAGGTATGAGTACTTCATCTTTGGAAATTAACCATTTCTATGTGAGCCTTTATCTTTAGAATAGTTAAAATCTTGATGAAAAGAGGAACCTAATTTACTTTATTGAGTCTTAAAGCCAGTTTTATAACCCTTAAATCATAACAAATTAGCATCAGTGACTTGTTAATGAGTGAGGCCTTATCATAAGACTCAGTTTATATATTTAACATTTTGTCTAGTAAGAGACTTTATCTAACAGATGTGACTTTAGGTGTTCATAAGAGATGAACTAAAGAGAACCACAGTTACATGCTGTATTCCTTTTTCCTTGTCAGAGACAATTGGCCATTTTTGTCTCTAGTCAGAGTCTGGGGGCCACATAGCTTAACCTTGCATGGGGTTTGAGATAAAGGGGGTTCCAACTGTTCTTTTATTCAGAGTCCAGCTTTCCATGAATTTAAGTAGCATATGTTGGAAAGCAAGGGCAAAATGAAATTACAGAGCAGAGATATAAGCATCCTGAAATTTCTTTCCTATTCCAAAGTTATTTATTTTTACATAGCAAATTTACCCATTTGCAAAACACAAGGTGATAGACTCATGTCTATGTTTAACCTGGTTAAACCTCCAATTACATCTGTACTTACGACTTTGTGACCCACCTAACACAGGCATCACCTGTGTCTAATATAAGATGAATTTAGATTAAGACTATGTCCCTATATAAAACTTTTAGAGTATCCTTAAGAGTCTGTAAACAGTTGAAGAATCTCTAACTTTAGGCATGGCATTTAGGTTTAGCCTGAAAATTCTTCCCTACATATGCACATCTTTATCCACATACTTTAACATTCTCAGTTCCACTCAACAAGCATTTTTAATGAGCATTCTATGTCCCAACATTGAAAAGTTCTTTTCCAGTTCCTTCAATCAATTCATCTCACCCCATCAATAATTATCTTTTCTCTCTTTTTTTTAAATTCCCCTGAGGGGGTGCACCATTCCTGGAAGTACTGCAATACTAGGTCGATGTGTGGAGTGGACGGAGTAAGTTCCTATTCCAACTCCAAGCTCCAAAAATCCATTTACTATATTGTCCTCGGATAGAGGACATATCAGATATTAAACTGATAAGAACAGATACTACACTTGATCTTAGCCAAAAGGCAGAGAAGTGATTATCTTTCTTATAAGGCTATTAAAAAATTACACCAAATTGATTAATCCTATTACTAAAAAGAAAGCAGTCTTAATACAATTTTATATCATTAATACCAATAACACACTTGGGAATGGTTTTATTAGGAGTAGCTAAGGAAAATTGTGTTGTTATCTTGAGGCAGGCTGGCTCAGAAGTCAGATCAGTTACCTCCTCCTTTTAAGTAACAAAGACATTACAATCTTTTTTAAAATATCTGACAAATTATAAGTTACCTCTTTAGAGGAAGTTTTGTTGTTTTTAATGATCCTCTATGTAAGGTGAAGTTGACCTAGAACAAATATCTGTCAAATTCACTCCTGTAAAAGACATTTAACTTTTCCTTTTTAATTTCTATGCCTAGGTCTTTGATTTCCTTGAAATGGTTCTCTAGAAGAGAAAGGAATGTCACCTGCGTCTGTCTCATCTCTTTAGTTACAGTCACAAACATGACACAACTAGCAAGTACAATGAGCACACATAAACACATAAATATACACATATAAAAAGAACATATCCTCCTGATAAAATAAAAAAGAACTTGAAGCAATCTCAATTCCTTGTGTTTTTAAAATATCTTTTACTATGGCAATTAGCTCCTTTTTACTCTTTGTTAAATCTCTTTTTTTTTTTTCTTTAACCCATGTTCCTTATGCCTTGAGAGAAGTTGTAAGCCTTTCAACAACTTATGCTTACTTAGGGTCTGTCCCATGATAGAATAGGAAAGAGGAGAAACGGCAAGACCAGAGGGCAATGTTCCCGGTCAGAGAACTGGCATCGGGGGTTCCCTGGTGGGCCTGACGTGAACCTGACCATAATTCTAAGAACTGGCAGCCACTCTAAGAGCATTTACTGGCTGTT
This sequence comes from Jaculus jaculus, assembly GCF_020740685.1. Classification (NCBI taxonomy): domain Eukaryota; kingdom Metazoa; phylum Chordata; class Mammalia; order Rodentia; family Dipodidae; genus Jaculus; species Jaculus jaculus. The sequence continues at coordinate 136,701 of NW_025423517.1, read as the reverse complement.
GCATATCCAGTTTTGTTGATAGGAAGAGAGGCTAGATAGAAGGTCTTTGCCAATGCCCGAATGGGCTGTCGGGATTCGCACAGGGAGCTAGGGGCCTTCAGCCAGTGCCAGAGGGTAGCCCTGGCCAAGAGGCTTCAGTTGCCCTGTTGCTATGTTGCAATTCCACCCAATGGAGTCACCCAAAAGTAAAAGGAGGAAGAGAAGTGCAAAAAGGAAGTCCCGCAGTTCTTGTGCCTTGAAAAAATGACTCAATAGTCTTTACTTTAATTGCCTAAAATTTGTCGCTTACCTCAAATGGATCAGTTTCACAGGTGGGCTTTTCTACATCAATTGTGGTACAGGACTGTTTTACAGGTGTATTGCCTGTAGTGACCTCTATGCAGACCTTCACTCATCCCTCCAGTGGGGTGGTGGTCTAATGGCTGGGATGGCCGTCCACTTTGAGTGACATTCAGGTCTTTCTTCATACCTAGGGCCTCACGTTCAGGTGCCACTTGCCCCGGCAAGCAGGGAGTTGAACAAAGAAGCGAGGTGAAAATTAACCTGAATGAAAGAAGGCAAACAGACACAAGAAGGAGACCATGCTAGATGTTTGTCATGGCCTCGAGAGTTTATTCTTACATGTAGGTTTATATAGGGTTGTAGGGGGAAGGGGACATGGTCAGGGCAAGGTGTTGTAGGGGGAAGGGGACGTGGCCAGGGCAAGGAGTTGTCAGGAAACCTAGAGGGGATGTAATTAGGTGTTCATCTAATCTTGCCTCACTGGCTTAACATCCTGACTGCACCAGGTTTCACATCCTGACCATAAACTGACCTTTTGCAAAAGATAAGATTTTGTAAGCAGTCTGCTGACTGGTTCCAGAAGTACCTACCAGAAAGCTGGATGGACCAGCTACCTGAGTAATGAGTCAGTTTATGAGCAGGTCCAGACAAAATGGAGAGGCTTTTTCTCTATGGCTCCTAACAGAACATTTGCTGATTTGTTTATTGAATGCATATTTACAGACTCTCTGCTATGTATCAGAAAGGCCTGGATAGAAGAAAGCTTCAGACAGCTGTGCAGCTGAATTGTCAGTTAGCAGGTACCGAATCACAGATGTGCCAAGGGCAGGTTGCCATCTCTTATTCTGCTCTTGTGCAGATACCAATGGAGAAGGAAACAATGGGGATAGACAGATGCCTTAGCACTTAAGGTGCTTGCCTGTAAAGCCTAAGGGGCCAGCCAGATACCCCAGAACACAACTTAGCCAATTGCTAAAGAGGAGCAGATTAGGAGGTAGAGTATTACATGGACCAGCAGGTGAACTAGATCCATCATCCCCAGTTGCCCTCCCCCACAGCCAGTTTCTAAGGACTTTGTATTAAAATAGACAGAAAACAAAGTCTCAAATGCTCAGGAAAATGTGCAGAAGAGCAGAATGCAAGAGAAATGGGCATGGTTGTAACAACATGTGAAGTGTTCTTAGGAATATTCTTCTGGTAGAAAATAAACAAATACATAATTATTCAAAATAATCAAAGAAGAAATTGACAAACCCATGTGACAGTGGTTTAAAGTAAACACAGGATTCCTACAGCCTGTGTCACCAGGTAGAAATAAAACACTGCTCCTTTACATCATGGAATTCTGCCTCTCTTTCAAGAATAGTGCACCAAGATCTTGGTACATTTCAGAAAAGTTGACTCATACTTATCATCAATGACAATGATAAGTGAGCAGTCCAGGTAACTGAACTCAAACTTTCTCTAAGATTTTTTATTTTATTTTTATTTTATTTTATTTTTTATTTATTTGAGAGCAACAGACACAGAGAGAAAGACAGATAGAGGGAGAGAGAGAATGGGCGCGTCAGGGCTTCTCTGCAAACAAACTCCAGACGCATGTGCCCCCTTGTGCATCTGGCTAATGTGGGACCTGGGGAACCGAACCTCGAACCAGGGTCCTTAGGCTTCACAGGCAAGCGCTTAACCGCTAAGCCATCTCTCCAGCCCATAAGATTTTTAAATTGCTGAGTGTTTTATATTTGAGGCAGGATTTCATGGTTTCTCAGCTGGCTTTGGACTCCTGGAGGTGGTCCTCCCTCAGCCTGTTAATACATGCTTAGTTGGGCTGGGTTATTCTTAGAGAAACAAATGCTTCATGTCCTGTTCACTCATAATTCAGACATTGACATTATAATAGGCTTGCTACTTCTACCTGATGGGAATAGATTCTCTAACATAGGGTGACAGCTTAAGGTTCTCACCTGAGGTTAGAGAATGTGTAAATTCTAGGTCAAAGGGAATGCCATGAAGACCCAGGAAATCACTGTGTGAAAGAATCATGAGGCACCTCACATGTATGTGAATTACCTGCTCACATCTGCATGGGCCTCAGAGACCTTAAAGAAGACTTGAAACAGTGTATATTAGTGTTGGGCTCCTTTCTAGCCAGAAGACAATCCTCTGATGAGGTAGTAGACATCGAGGAAACCCCTAACTTCAAAGCAGAAAATATGTCAAGTTTAAGACCCATGTAAAATCACACATGGGCCTTTTGTTCATTCAGTAATATTCACCATCAGCAATGAAAATATGGTACGTATATCACACAAAGTCCATCAATAACACAGTTAAAAATTGTTGTGGAATTAGTTTAGCCACAAAAAAAGAAAGAATTGCAATCATGGGCTGGAAATATATCTTAGTGTTAAAGTGTTTGCCTGCAAAGATAAAGGGCCCCATTTTGATTCCTGAGGATTCCTGCAAGGCAGATGCTCAAGGAGTACATATGTCTGTAGTTCCTTTGTACTTGAGATGGGGCCTTGTTTGCCCTTTCTCTCTTTTGCTGTCTTTCTCCTATCTTTCTGTTTCTGCAAGCCAACAAATAATATTTAAACTAATTAGTTTATTCTTCTGGTTAAGTTGGTGGTGTAGGTACTATGCCAATGCAGCTTGGGGTGGGGGGGGGTGC
>NW_025423517.1:127500-133548 GCF_020740685.1 Jaculus jaculus | reverse complement strand
AAGAGAGAGAGAGAGAGAGAGAGAGACAGGCAGACAGAGAGAGAGAGAGAGAGAGAGAGAGAGAGGCAGACACAGAAAAAGAGAGAGAGAGAGAAACAGAGAGAAAAAGAGAGAGGGAGACAGACAGACATACAGACAGACAGACAGAGAGAAAGACAGACAGAGAGAGAGAGCGAGACAGAGAGAGACAGTCAGAGATAAAGAGAGAAAGAGAGGAGTCCAAGCTATCCCTTTAGAGTCTGGTTACTTCTCTCTATGGGATGGAAGTGCTTGCACACGCAAAGCATTGTGGTGAAATCATCTCCTCAGAAACGTAGCACCAACCGTCTTGAGAGGCTTTAAGAATGCAAGAGTGAGTTCTTCCCAATCACCATGGTTTTCCAAAGGGGAAAATGGAATTAAGAAGGTTCAGAGGGGTCTTCCAGTTAAGATGGTGGCGTAGGTACCATGCCAAAGCAGCCTAGGGGGGAAAAAGACCAAAAAAACTCAGCAAAATACACACTTTTACTAAAAAGTGAGGTGTATAGCAAATTGAAGTGGCAGCGGAGAAGTAGAAGAGTTATAGAGCATCCAGAGCCTGCACAGGCGGGAAAAGCGGCTCCGACAGCTCGGCCAACCGCCGCGGCCGTGGTGCACCAGAAAGCCGCCAGACTCAGCTCGAGCTGCAGGAAAAGCCAGGTGTGGGATTTTCCCCTCACACCACGCTCTCCGCAACTCGGGAAACGTGAGGGGAGAGCGGCAGCGAGCAATGGAGGAGCAGACCGCGAGGTAGAAGAACACGTGGAACAGTGAGAGAACCAGAGCAGCCACGGCTCCCTCCCCTCCCCCACCACCTGAGCCCAGCTCCAGCGAACAGAGCAGCAGCCCGGGACCCGGCCACGCCAACTTGGGCTGACAACGGGACACAAGCAGGAGCAGAGTTCAGCAGCAACATCAGCGGCTCCAACACCGGTACCAGCGGCCCCAACAGCAGCAGACCCAGGAGCGGCAGCAGCGGCAGATCCCGCAGCAGCAGCTTCAGGGGGAGCAGCGGCAGTGGACACAGCAGCAGCAGCTTCAGCAGCAGTGGTGGCTCCAGCAGTGGCAGCTACAGCAGCAGCAGAGGCGGCAGCAGCGGCTCAGTTTGCCCCGTAGGTAAAGCAAGTGCCCAGCTCCAGAAATCAGAACAGCAGCCCGACGACCCAGGCAGCAACTTGACTGAGACCAAAATCACCCAAGGTAACTGGGATTGCACCAGGGAAGGGTCTCACGTGGTCACAAGCTGACTTGGATCCCTCAACAGACCAGAAATCTAAACCTCTTTGTTGATAGAGGATCTGGTCATTATAATAACTACTCTTGCATACATGCTCGGGGCTGTTTTTGATTGAATGTGTACAGTGTTTAGTTAAATTTTAAGAATCTACCTGTATTTTATTCCACTCAGCCTGCTTGAATACTCCTATAGCAGGGAAACTCAACCCCTAAGAACATCTTTGTAGATACTCTGAGAGTCTTAAGAGCCACACCTAATACCTTAAGGTTCTACCCTGAAAATATATTACACCAAATCAATTGATACAGCTAAGAATACACAGCTATCTAGAAAATCCAAGCATTAACTTAATCCAAGGTGCAAAAATATATACATTATAACACAAGAAACACTAAAAAGCAAGACGATATAAACCCACCTAAAAGTTTTAATGCATCAGAAATGTCCTCCAGTGAGAAAGAGTTAGAGGAAATGCCTGAGAAAGAGTTCAAAAGAATACTTATAAATATGTTCAAAGAGGTCAAAGAACACATGAAAACAATCAAAGTAGAAATCAAAGAGGAAATCAAACAGGAAATAAAAGGAATCAAAGAAGAGGCAGGACACCAATTTAATGAAATAAAGAAGGCAATACAAGACATAAATAGGGAAATAGAAATAATAAAGAAAAACCAGTCAGAATTACTAGCAATGAAGAACACAGTTAATGAAATAAAAAACTCTGTAGAAAATCTCACCAGTAGGATGGATGAGGGAGAGGACAGAATATCTAAGCTAGAAGACCAGGTGGCAGACCTAATGCAGTCCAACAAAGAGAAAGACAAACTTATAGAAAAGTATGAGTGGGAATTTCAAGATATTCGGGACACTATGAAAAGATCCAATATAAGAATTCAGGGCATAGTAGAAGGAGAAGAACTCCACTCCAGAGGCATAGTAGGCATCTTCAACAAAATCATAGAGGAAAATTTCCCCCAAATTGCGAAAGAGGTGCCAATACAGATACAGGAAGCCTTTAGAACCCCAGCCAGACAAAACCCAGAAAGAACCTCTCCTTGCCATATTATAATCAAACTTCCAAACACACACACCAAAGAAAAAATATTGAAAGCAGTTAGAGAGAAAAATCAAGTTACCTACAAAAGCAAGCCCATCAGGATTACAGCAGATTATTCAACACAAACTTTTAAAGCCAGAAGGGCTTGGAGTGATATATTCCAAGTTCTGAAAGATAACAACTGTCAACCAAGGTTACTTTATCCTAGAAAGTTATCCATTCAAATAGATGGAGAAATAAAGACATTCCATGACAAAAGCAGGTTAAAGGAGTATTTGAAGACAAAACCAGCTCTACAGAAAATACTGGATAGAATCCGCCATGCTGAACAAAAGGAAAACACAAATATAAGGAACCTAGAAAAAACAAGCTATACTCAAATACCAGTTAACAGAAGAGAGCACAGGTAGAACCAGAAACACACACACACACACAAATGGCAAACATAAATACACACCTTTCAATAATATCTCTTAATATCAACGGGCTCAATGCCCCAACGAAAAGACATAGATTTGCATACTGGGTTAAAAAGCAGGATCCTACAATTTGTTGTCTCCAAGAAACTCACCTTTCTACAAAGGATAGACATTCTCTTAGGGTGAAAGGTTGGAAGGCGGTGTTTCAAGCAAATGGGCCTAGAAAACAAGCAGGGGTTGCTATCCTAATATCAGAGAGGGTAGAGTTTAGTCCGACGTTAGTCAAGAAAGATAAGGAAGGTCACTTTATATTGATTAAGGGCACACTCCAACAGGAGGACATTACAATCCTAAACATATATGCACCTAACATGAGGGCTCCGAAATTCGTCAAACAAACACTATTAGATCTAAGGTCACAGATAACACCAAACACAGTGGTGGTGGGTGACTTTAACACCCCACTCTCATCAATTGACAGGTCATCCAGGGAAAGAATAAACAGAGGGGCATCTGGACTAAATGAGGTCATAGAAGGAATGGACCTAACAGATATATACAGGACATTTCATCCAAAGGCTGAAGAATATACATTCTTTTCAGCAAGACATGGAACATTCTCTAAGATAGACCATATATTAGGACACAAAGCAAATCTTAACAAATTCAGGAAAATTGAAATAATTCCTTGCATTCTATCTGACCACAATGGAATTAAACTACAAATCAGTAGCAAGAAAGGCTATAGAGCATACACAAAATCATGGAAACTAAACAATACACTACTAAATGATGAGTGGGTCAATGAAGAAATCAAAAAGGAAATCAAAAAATTTATAGAATCAAATGATAATGAGAAAACAACATACCAAAATCTCTGGGACACAATTTAGGCAGTTCTAAGAGGTAAATTTATAGCCTTAAGTTCCCATATTAAGAAATTAGAAAGGTCGCAAGTAAACCACCTAATGCTTCGCCTTAAAGCCTTGAAAAAAGAAGAACAAGGCAAACCAAAAATCAGTAGATGGGAAGAAATAATAAAGATTAGGGCAGAAATTAATGAAGTAGAAACAAAAAGAACAATCCAAAGAATTAATGAAACAAAGAGTTGGTTCTTTGAGAGGATAAACAAGATTGATAAACCCTTAGCAAATCTGACCAAAAGAAAGAGAGAAGAGACACAAATTAATAAAATCAGAGATGAAAAAGTTAACATCACAACAGATTCCAGAGAAATTCAAAAAATCATAGGGACATACTATAAAAGCATATACTCCACAAAGTATGAAAATCTGAAAGAAATGGATGATTTCCTTGATCTATATGACCTACCTAAATTAAATCAAAATGAGATTAATCACTTAAATAGACCTATAACAAACATGGAGATCCGAACAGTTATCAATAATCTCCCAACTAAAAAAAGCCCAGGCCCGGATGGATTCACTGCTGAATTTTACCAGACTTTTAAGGAAGAGCTAACACCATTGCTTCTTAAGCTTTTCCAGGAAATAGAAAAAGAAGGAATTCTACCAAACTCCTTCTATGAGGTCAGCATCACCCTGATACCAAAACCAGGCAAAGATAGAACAAAAAAAGAAAATTACAGACCAATCTCCCTCATGAACATAGATGCAAAAATTCTCAACAAAATATTGGCAAACAGAATACAAGAGTATATCAAAAAGATCATTCACCCTGACCAAGTAGGCTTTATCCCAGAGATGCAGGGATGGTTCAACATATGCAAATCTATAAATGTAATACATTACATAAATGGGTTGAAGGACAAAATCACATGATCATCTCATTAGATGCAGAGAAAGCATTTGACAAAATCCAACATCCCTTCATGATAAAAGTCCTACAGAGACTGGGAATAGAAGGAACATATCTCAATATAATAAAGGCTATTTATGACAAGCCTACAGCCAACATATTACTAAATGGGGAAAACCTGGAAGCTTTTCCACTAAAATCAGGAACAAGACAAGGGTGTCCACTGTCCCCACTTTTATTTAATATAGTTTTGGAAGTCTTAGCCATAGCAATAAGGCAAGAGACACACATAAAAGGGATACAAATTGGAAAGGAAGAAATCAAGTTATCATTATTTGCAGATGCCATGATTCTATACATAAAGTACCCTAAAGACTCTATTAGCAAGCTGTTAGAGCTGATCAAAACCTACAGCAATGTAGCAGGATACAAAATAAATACACAGAAATCAGTAGCCTTCATATATGCTAACAACAAACACATAGAGGGTGAAATCAGAGAATCACTCCCATTCACATTTGCATCAAAAAAAAAAATACCTTGGAATAAACCTAACCAAGGAAGTAAAGAATCTATACAATGAGAACTTTAAAACACTCAAGCGAGAAATTGCAGAAGACACTAGAAAGTGGAGAAACATCCCTTGTTCCTGGATTGGAAGAATCAATATTGTGAAAATGGCAATCTTACCTAAAGCAATCTACACATTTAATGCAATCCCTATCAAAATTCCAAAGGCTTTCTTCATGGAAATAAAAAAAACAATCCAAAAATTCATTTGGAATCACAAAAACCTCGAATATCTAAAATAATACTGAGCAACAGAAAAGAGGCTGGTGGTATCACCATACCTGATTTTAACCTATACTACAGAGCCACAGTAACAAAAACAGCATGGTACTGGCACAAAAACAGACATGTAGATCAGTGGAACAGAATAGAGGCCCAGATGTAAGCCCAAGTAGCTATAGCCACCTGATATTCGATAAAAATGCCAAAAATACTCATTGGAGAAGAGACAGCCTCTTCAGCAAATGGTGTTTTGAAAACTGGACATATATCTGCAGAAGGATGAAAATAGATTCTTCTTTCTCGCCATGCACAAGAATTAAGTCCAAATGGATTAAAGACCTTAACATCAGACCGGAAACTTTGAAACTGCTAGAGGAAAAAGTAGGGGAAACCCTTCAACATATTGGTCTTGGCAAAGACTTTCTGAATACAACCCCAATTGCTCAGGCAATAAAACCACTGGGACCTAATGAAATTACAAACATTTTGCACCGCAAAGGACACAGTGATAAAAGCAAAGAGACAACCTATAGAATGGGAAAAAATCTTCGTCAGCTATATATCTGATAGAGGATTAATATCTAGGATATACAAAGAACTCAAAAAGTTAAATAATAAGGAATCAAACAAGCCAATCAAAAAATGGGCTATGGAGCTAAATAGAGAGTTCTCAAAGGAAGAAATACGAATTGCATATAAGCATCTAAAAAAATGTTCTACGTCACTAGTCATCAGGGAAATGCAGA
>NW_025423517.1:112500-122500 GCF_020740685.1 Jaculus jaculus | reverse complement strand
GTATGGGCGAGAGAGATAGATAGAGAGAGAGAGTGGGAGACAGACACACAGAGAGAGATGGAGGCAGACACACAGACAGAGAGAGAGAGAGAGAGAGAGAGAGAGAGAGACAGGCAAAAACAGAGAGAGAGAGACAAACAGACAGACACACAGAGAGAGACAGACAAACAAAAAGATGGAGAGAGAGAGAGACAGAGAGAGAGAAAGAGGGAGACAGACACACAGACAGACAGACAGAGAGGGAGAGAGAGAGTGTAACAGAGAGAGAGACAGACAGAGAGACAGACAGAGAGAGACAGACAGACAGAGAGAGAAGGAGACAGACACACAAACAGGCAGACAGAGAGAGAGAGAGAGAGTGAGGGACAGACAGAGAGAGAAAGAAGGAGACAGACACACAGACAGAAAGAGAGAGAGAGGCAGACAAACAGAGAGGGAGACAGACAGACAGAGAGAGATAGAGAGAGGCAGACACACAGAGAGAGAGAGAGAGAGAGAGAGAGAGAGAGAAACAGACAGACAGACCAACACACAGAGAGAGACAGAAAGACAGAGAAAAAGAGAGACAGACAGAGAAAGAGAGAGAGAGACAGGCAGGCAGACGGAGAGACAAGCCGACAGACAGTCAGAGAAAAAGAGAGAGAGAGAGACAGACAGACAGACAGACAGAGAGAGAACGCAACTGAGAGAGAGAGTAGAGAGACAGAGAGAGAGAGAGCAAGAGAGAGAGAGATAGGCAGAATCAGAGAGAGAGAGAGAGACAAACAGACACACAGAGAGACAGACAGACAGAGAGAGGGAGACAGACACACAAACAGAGAGAGAGAGAGAGAGAGGGAGACAGAGAGAGAGACAGGCATACAGAGAGAGAGTGCAAACAAGAGAGAGAGCGAGAGAGCAGACAGAGACACAGACAGAGTGGGACACACAGAGAGGGACAGCGAGCGAGAGAGTGAGAGATACAGAGAGAGAGACCGAATGAAAGAGAGGGAGGGAGAAAGACAGAGAGAGAGACCAAGCGAGAGAGCAACAGACAGACAGACAGAGATATATCTAGAGAGAGACAGGGAGAGAGAGAGAGACAGGCAGAGAGCGAGCGAGAGAGAGAGACAAAAAGACAGACAGACAGACAGACAGAGAGACAGACAGACAGACAGAGAATGAAGGACAGACAGACAGAGAGAGGGAGAGAGATAGCAAGAGAGACAGAGAGACAGACAGACAGACACAGGATGAGAGAGAGACAGACAGACAGAGAAAGAGAGACAGACAAAGACAGAGAAAGACAGACAGACAGACAGAGAGGGCGATTGAGAGAGAGAGGAGGCAGAGAGACCTACAGAGAGATAGAGACAGACAGACAGAGAGAGAGGGAGACAGACACACAAACAGAGAGACAGAGAGAGAGAGAGTGTGTGTGAATGAGGAAGAGAGAGTGACAGACAGAGAGATAGAGACAGACAGACAGATTGAGAGGGAGACAGACACACAAACATACAGACGGAGAGAGTGAGAGAGATAGAGTGATCATGACAGGCAGACAGAGAGAGAGTGAGAGAGAGAGAGAGAGAGAGAGAGAGAGAGAGAGAGAGAGACAGAGAGTGAGAGAGAGAGATAGACAGAGATATATAGAGAGACAGAGAGAGAGAGACAGACAGACAGACAGAGAGAGAGAGAAGGATACAGACACACAGACAGACAGACAGAAAGAGAGAGAGGCAGACAGAAAGAGAGAGAGAAAGACAGACAGACAGACAGAGCAACAGATAGACACAGCAAAAGATAGACAGACAAACAGAGAGAGAGAAAGAGAGAGAGACAGACAGACAGACAGAGATTTAGTGGGAGACCGACACACAGACAGACAGACAGAGAGAGATAGATAGAGAGAGCATCAGAGAGAGAGAGAGAGAGAGAGAGAGAGACAGGCAGGCAGGCAGAGAGAGAGAGACAGACAGACAGAGAGACAGACAGACAGAGTAAGAGAGACATACAGACAGAGAGAGAGAGAGAAAATGGGAGACACAGAAAGAGAGAGAGAGAGGGAGACCAACAGACAGAGAGAGAGAGAGGGAGACCAACAGACAGACAGACAGACAGACAGAGAAATACAGACAGACTGACAAAGACATGCAGACACTGAGAGACAGACAAATAGACAGACAGAGAGAGAGACAGACAGACAGACAGACAGAGAGAGAGAGACAGACAGACAGACAGAGAGAGACAGACAGAGAGTGAGAGATAGAGACAAACAGACAGGCAGACAGAGGGAGAGAGAGAGTGAGACAGACAGAGAGAGGCAGAGAGAGAGAGAGACAGACAGACAGACAGACAGAGAGAGACAGACAGAGAGAGAGAGGGAGGGAGACAGACACACAAACAGACAGACAGAGAGAGAGAGGCAGACAGAGAGACAGACAAACAGACAGAGAGAGAGTGAGAGAGAGAAGCAGACTGAGAGAGAGACAGACAGACAGGGAGAGAGTGCGAGCAAGAGATAGAGAGAGCAGACAGAGTGACAGACAAAGAGAGACAGACAGACAGACAGAGAGAGACAGACAGACAGAGAGAGAGCGAGAGCGAGAGAGAGGGTGAGAGAAAGACAGAGAGAGAGAGAGAGAGCGCGCGAGAGAGAGACAGACAAACAGAGATAGATAGAGAGTCAGAGAGAGAGAGAGAGAGAGAGACAGGCAGACAGAGAGAGAGAGAGACAGACAGACAGACCGACACACAAATAGATGGACAAAGAGAGAGACACAGAGAGAGAGAGAGACAGACAGGTAGAGAGGGAGAGAGATAGCAAGACAGACAGACAGACAGACAGAGAGACATATAGATGGACAGACAGAGAGAGAGGGACAGACAGACAGACAAAGAGAGAGAGAGAGGCAGACACACACAGAGAGAGAGAGAGACAGACAGAAATTGGGAGGTAGACAGACAGACAGACAGACAGAGAAATGATGCGAGCGAGCGAGATAGAGACAGACAGACAGAGAGAGAGGGAGAGAGAGAGGATGACAGGCAGATAGAGAGAGACAGAGAGAGAGAGGGTGAGACAGACACACACACAGACAGACAGAGACAGACAGACAGAGAGAGAGGGAGACAGACACACAGACAGAGAGAGAGAGAGAGGCAGACTGAGAGAGAGACCGAGAGAGAGAGACACAGACAGAGAGAGAGAGAGGGAGACAGACACACAAACAGACAGAGAGAGAGAGAGAGGCAGACTGAGAGAGAGACCGAGCGAGAGAGACACAGACAGAGAGAGAGAGAGGGAGACAGACACACAAACAGACAGAGAGAGAGACACACAGACAGACAGACAGAGAGACAGACAGACAGACAGAGAGAGATAGAGACAGGCAGACACAGAGAGAGAGTGAGAGAGAGAGAGAGAGAGAAGGAGACAGACAGACAGAAAGAGAGGGAGAGGGAGACAGACAGACAGAGAGAGAGAGAGAAAGACAGACAGACAGAGCAAAAGATAGACAGACAGACAGACACAGAGAGAGAATGACAGACACACAAACAGAGAGAGAGTGCAAGTGAGAGAGAGTGAGACAGACAGAGAGACAGACAGAAAGAGAGAGAGGCAGGTAGACAGAGAAAGAGAGACAGACAGACAGACAGAGAGAGAGAGAGAGGCAGACACACAAATAGATGGAGAGAGAGAGAGAGAGAGAGAGAGAGAGAGAGACAGACACACAAATAGATGGAGAAAGAGACAGAGAGAGAGAGGGAGACAGACACACAGACAGACAGAGAGAGAGAGAGTGAGAGGCAGACATAGAGAGACAGAGAGAGAGACAGAGACTGCAAGCGAGAGAGTGAGAGAGACAGACACAGAGCGAGAGCAAGCGAGAGAGAGACATGCAGACACGGAGAGACACAGACAGACAGACGCACACAGAGAGAGGGAGTCAAACAGACAGGCATACAGAGAGGTAGTGAGAGAGAAACAGAGAGATAGAAAGACAGGCAGACATACAGAGCAAAAGATAGACAGACAGACAGAGAGAGAGAGAGAGAGACAGAAAGAGTGAGGGAGACAGACACAGACAGACAGACAGAAAGAGAGAGAGGCAGACAGAGAGAGAAAGACACACAGACAGACAGACATAGAGAGAGAGAGACAAATAGACAAACAGACAGAGAGAGAGACAGACAAATAGACAGACAGACAGACAGAGAAAAAGACAGACATACAGGGAGAGAGACAGACAGACAGACAGACAGAAGTAGATAGAGAGAGACAGAGAGAGAGAGGCAGGTAGACAGAGAGAGAGTGTGTGGCTCTCTCTGTGTGTGTTTCTCTCTGTCCCTATGTCTGTGTCTGTCTCTCTCCGTGTGTGTCTCTGTGTGTGTGTGTCTGTGTCTCTCTCTCTGTCACTCTCTCCCTCTCTGTCTCTGTTTCTCTCTCTCTCTCTGTGTGTGTCTTTGTGTGTGTGTGTCTCTCTCTCTTTGTTTCTGAGTGTGTGTGTGTGTTGCTCTCTCTTTCTCTCTGTGTCTCTCTTTGTGTGTCTCCCTCTGTGTCTCTCTCTGTGTCTCTCTCACTCTGTGTGTATGTCTCTCTCTGTCTCTCTCTCTTTGTCTCTCTCTCTCTGTGTCTCTTTCTGTCTCTCTGTGTGTGTTTGTGTCTCTCTCTCTCCATAGCTCTCTATGTCTCTGTGTGTGTGTGTCTCTGTCTGTGTGTGTGTGTCTCTGTGTGTGTGTTTGTGTGTGTCTCTCTCTCTCTGTGTCTCTCTGGGTGTATGTGTGTGTGTGTGTTTCTCTCTCTGTGGTTGTGTTTGTGTATGTCTCTCTCTGTGTGTGTCTCTCTCTCACTTTGTGTGTGTGTGTGTCTGTTTGTGTGCGTATGTGTGTTGCTCTCTTTCTCTCTCTCTCTCTGTCTCTCTCTCTCTCGGTGTCTCTCTCTCTCTCTCTCTCTCTCTAGGTATCTCACTCTCCCTGTGTGTGTGTGTGTGTGTGTGTCTCCCTCTCTCTTTGTCTCTCTCTCTCTATCCATCTCTCTGACTCTCTCTCTCTGTGTGTGTTGTGTGCATGCCTCTCTCACTCCCTCTCTCTCTCTATCTCTGTGTGCGTGTCTCTCTTTCTCTGTGTGTGTGTGTCTCTCTCTCTGTCTCTCTCTCTCTCTCAGTCTCTCGAGCATGTGTGTGTATCTCTTTCTGTCTCTCTCTATCTCTCTCTCTCTGTGTCTCTGTGTGTGTGTCTCTCTTTCTCTGTCTCTCTCTCTGTATGTCTTCTCTCCCTCCGTGTGTCTCTGTGTGTGTGTGTGACTCTGTCTCTCTCTCTCTCTCTCTCTCTCTCTCTGTCTCCCCATCTCTGTGTGTGTGTGTCTCTGTGTATGTGTGTGTGTCTCTCTCTCTCTGTGTCTCTATCTCCCTCTCTCTCTCTCCTGTGTGTCCCTCTCTGTGTGTGTGTGTTTGTCTGTGTCTTTCTCTCTCTCTCTCTCTCTCTCTCTCGCTGTATCTCTCCTCTCTCTGTGTGTTCTTTCTCTTTTTCTCCCTATTTGTGTGTGGCTCTCTCTGTGTGTGTTTCTCTCTGTCCCTATGTCTGTGTCTTTCTCTGTCTCTCTCTGTGTGTGTGTGTGTGTGTGTGTGTGTGTCTGTGTCTCTCTCTCTCTCTGTCTCTCTCTCTGTGTCTCTGTGTGTGTCTCTCTCTCTGTGTCTCTCTCTCTTTCTCTGTGTGTGTGTTTCTATTTCTCTCTCTGTCTGGGTCTCTCTCTCTTTGTGTGTCTCTGTGTGTGTGTGTGTGTGTCTCTGTCTCCCCATCTCTCTCTCTGTGCGTGTCTCTGTGTATGTGTGTGTGTGTCTCTCTCTGTGTGTCTCTATCTCCCTCTCTCTCTCTCCTGTGTGTCCCTCTCTCTGTGTGTGTGTTTGTCTCTCTCTCTCTCTCTCTCTCTCTCTCTCTCTGTGTGTGTGTATGTGTGTCTCTTGTCTCTCTGTCTCTTGCTCTCGTTCCCTCTCTCTCTCTGTGCGTGTCTCTCTCTCTGTGTGTGTGTCTCTCTCTCTCTGTCTCTCTCTCTCTCTCTCTCTCTCTCTCTCTGTGTCTCTCTCTCTGTGTGTCTCTATCTGTGTGTTCACACTCTCTCTCTGTCTCTCTCTCTTTTTCTGTGTGTGTGTCTCTGTGTCTCTCTCTCTCTGTGTCTCTCTCTCTCTTTGTGTGATTCTGTGTGTGTGTGTGTTTCTATCTCTCTGTGTGTGCTTTCTCTCTATATCTCTGTGTGTGTATGTGTATGTTTCTCTCACTTTCTCTCTCTCTGTGTGTGTGTGTGTGTCTCTCTCTCTCGATGTCTTTCTCTCTCTCTCCCTGTGTGTGTGTCTTTCTCTCTATTTATCTCTCTCTCTCTCCGTATCTCTGACTCTCTCTCCCTCTCTCTGTGTGTGTGCCTGACTGTCTCACTCCCTCTCTCTCTCTCTCTATCTCTGTGTGCGTGTCTCTCTTTCTCTCTCTCTCTCTGTGCGTGTGTCTCTCTCTGTTTCTCTCTCTCTCTCCCTCTGTGTCTCTCTCTCACTCTGGGTCTCTCTCTGTTTCTCTCTCTCTCTCTCTGTGTGTGTGTGCGTTCCTGTCTCACTCCCTCCCTCTCTCTCTCTCTCTGTGTGCGTGTCTCTCTCTCTCTCTCTCTCTCTTTGTGGGTCTCTCTTTCTCTCTGCCTCTCTCTCTCTGTGTCTTTCTCTGTGTGTGTGTATCTGTCTCTCTGTGTGTGTCTCTCTCTCTGTTTGTGTCTCTATCTCTCTCTCTCTTTCTCTCTCTCTCTCTGTGTCTTTCTCTCTGTGTTTGTGTGAGTCTCTCTCTCTTTCTCTGTGTGTGTGTTGTTCTCTCTCACTCTCTCTCTGTGTCTCTCTATTTCTCTGTCTCTCTCTCTAACTCTGTGTGTGTCTATCTCTCTATGTTTGTGTGTGTGTGTCTCTGTCTCTGTCTCTCTCTGTCTCTCTCTCCCTCTCTCTCTCTGTTTCTCTCTCTCTCTGTGTCTTTGTGTGTGTGTCTCTCTCTTTGTGTGTGTCGCTCTCTCTCTCTCTTGATCTCTCTCTCTCTGTGTCCATGCCTCTCTCTCTCTCAGTGTCTCTCTCTATGTCTCTCTCTGTTTCTCTCTTTCTCGGTGTGTCTCTCTCCCTGTGTGTGTGTCTCTCTCTCACTCCATATCTCTGACTCTCTCTCTCTCTGTGTGTGTGTGTGTGTGCCTGTCTCCCTCTCTCTCTCTCTCTCTCTCTCTCTCTCTATCTCTATCTCTGTGTGCGTGTCTCTCTTTCTTTCTCTATCTCTGTGTCTCTCTCTCTCTCTGTGCGTGTGTCTCTCTCGCTTTCTCTCTCTCTCCCTATGTCTCTCTCTCTCCCTCTGGGTCTCTCTCTGTGTGTGACTCTCTCTCTCTCTCTGTGTGTGTGTGTGTCTCTCTCTGTCTCTCTCTCTTTCTGTGTCTCTGTCTCTCTCTCTCTTTCTGTGTGTGTGTGTCTCTTTCTCTATTTATCTGTGTGTATGTCTCTCTGTCTCTCTCTTTGTCTCTCTCTCTCTCTCGCTCTCAGTGTGTGTGTGTCTTTCTGTGTGTGCTTATTTTTCTGTCTATGTGTGTGTGTATGTCTCTGTGTGTGTGTGTCTCTTTCTCCCTCTGTGTCCCGTCCCTCTCTGTCTCTCCCTCTCTCTTTTTCTCTCTCTGTCTCTCTCTGTGTGTGTGTGTGTCTCCCTCAGTGTCTCTCTCTCTCTTTCTCTCTCAGTTTATCTCTCTCTGTGTGTCTCTCTCTCTCTGTCTCTCTCTCTGTGTCTCTCACTATCTTTCTGTGTGTGTGTTTCTCCTTCTATTTCTCTGTTTGTGTGTCTCTCTCTGTCTCTCTCTGTCCCTCTCTCACTTTGTGTGTGTGTCTCCCTCAGTGTCTCTCTCTCTGTGTTTTTCTCTCACAGTCTCTCTCTTTCTCTCTCCCTCTCTTTCTGTGTGTGTCTGTCTGTCTCTGTCTGTCTCTCTCTCTTTCTGTGTGTTTGTCTCTCTCTCTGTGTTTGTCTCTCTCCCTCTGTGATGCTCTCTCTCTCTGTGTGTGTGTCTCTCACTGTCTCTCTCTTTGTGTGTGTGTTTCTCTCTGTGTGTGTTTGTGTCTCTCTCTCTCTCTCTCTGTGTTTCTCCTCTCTGTCTCTCTCTCTCTCTCTCTCTCACTCTGGGTCTCTCTATCTCTCTCTGTGACTCTCTCTCTCTGTGTCTCTTCAGTCTCTCTCTTTCTGTGTGTCTCTCTCTCTGTCTCTCTTTGTGTGGGTCTCTTTCTCTGTGTGTGTGTCGCTTGCTCTCTCTCTCTCTCTCTCTGTCTCTCTCTCTCCATATCTCTGACTCTGTGTGTGTGTGTGTGCGTGCCTGTCTCACTCCCTCTCTCTCTCTCTCTAACTCTGTGTGCGTGTCTCTCTTTCTATCTCTCTCTGTGTATCTCTCTCCCTGTGTGTGTCTCTCTCTCTGTATGTCTCTCTCTCTCTGTGACTCTCTCTCTCTCTCTTTCTCTGTGTCTCTCAGCCTCTGTCTTTGCGTGTGTGTGTTTCTCTGTGTGTGTTTGTGTGTCCCTCTCTCTTAGTGTGTGTGTGTCTCTCTCTTTCTGTGTGTGTGTCTCTCTCTGTGTCTCTTTCTGTGTGTGTGTGTGTGTGTGTGTGTCTCTGTTTTTCTCTCTCTCTCTCTCTGGGTGTGTTTCCCTCTCTCTCTGTGTGTCTCTCACTCTCTATCTTTCTGTGTGTGTGTGTGTCTCTCTTTCTCTTTCTTTGTGTGTGTCTCTCACTCTGTGTGTGTGTTTGTGTGTCTATCTCTGTGTGTGTGTGTGTGTCTCTCCTCTGTCTCTCCGTGTGTGTCTCATTTGGTTTGGGTGTCTCTGTCTCTTTCTCTCACTGTGTGTGTGTTCTTTCTCTCTCTGTGTGTGAGTGTGTGTCTCTATCTGTGTGTCTCTCTCTCTCTCTGTATATGTATGTGTGTCTCTGTGTGTGTGTCTCTCTGTCTTTCTCTTTCACTCTCTCTCTGTGCCTCTCTCTCTCTCTCTCTCTCTCTCTCCCCTCTGTGTTTGTATGTGTCTGTGTGTGTGTGTGTCCCTAACTCTCTGTCTCTCTCTCTCTCTCTGTGTGTTTTTCTATGTGTCTCTCTCTCTCTCTTTCTGTGTCTCTCTCTCTGAATGTGTCTCTCTGTGTGTGTCTCTCTCTCCCTCTGTGTGTGTCTCTCTCTATCTCTCTCTGTGTCTCTGTGTGTGTGTCTCTCTCTCTGTGTGTCTCTTTCTCTCTCTGTCTCTCTCTGTGTGTCTCTGTGTGTGTGTCTCTCTCTGTGAGTGTGTGTGTATGTGTCTGTCTCTCTCTCTCTCTCTGTCTCTCTCTCTCTCGGTCTCTCTATGTGTGTATGTGTCTGTCTCTCTCTCTCTCTCTGTCTCTCTCTCTCTCGGTCTCTCTATGTGTGTATGTGTGTTCCTCTCTCTCTCTCTCTCTCTCCCCTCTGTGTTTGTATGTGTCTGTGTGTGTGTGTGTCCCTAACTCTCTGTCTCTCTCTCTCTCTCTGTGTGTATTTCTATGTGTGTCTCTCTCTCTCTCTCTGTGTCTCTCTCTCTGAATGTGTCTCTCTGTGTGTGTCTCTCTCTCCCTCTGTGTGTGTCTCTCTCTATCTCTCTCTGTGTCTCTGTGTGTGTGTCTCTCTCTCTCTGTGTCTCTTTCTCTCTCTGTCTCTCTCTGTGTGTCTCTGTGTGTGTGTCTCTCTCTGTGAGTGTGTGTGTATGTGTCTGTCTCTCTCTCTCTCTCTGTCTCTCTCTCTCGGTCTCTCTATGTGTGTATGTGTGTTTCTCTCTCTCTCTCTTTGTGTGTGTCTCTCTCTGTGCCTCTCTCTCTATCTCTCTCTCTCTCTCTCTCCCCTCTGTGTTTGTATGTGTCTGTGTGTGTGTGTGTCCCTAACTCTCTGTCTCTCTCTCTCTCTCTCTGTGTGTTTTTCTATGTGTCTCTCTCTCTCTCTCTGTGTGTCTCTCTCTCTGAATGTGTCTCTCTGTGTGTGTGTCTCTCT
>NW_025423517.1:102500-105000 GCF_020740685.1 Jaculus jaculus | reverse complement strand
TGCTCGCACTCTCTCCCTGTCTGTCTCACTCTCTCGCTGTCTGTTTGTGTGTCTGTCTCTCTCTCTCTCTGTCTCTCTCTTTCTCTCACTGTCTGTCTCTCTCTTCCTCCATCTATTTGTGTTCTGACTGTCTGTCTCTCTCTCTCTCTGTCTCTCTCGCTATCTCTCTCCTCTCTCTGTCTGCCTGTCTCTCTCTCTCTCTCTCTGTCTCTCTCTCTCTGCCTGTCCATCTGTCTGTCTCTCTCTCAACCTGTCTGTCTGACTGTCTCTCTCTCTGCCTGCCTGTCTCTCTCTCTATCTATCTCTGTCTGTTTTTCTCTCACTCTCGCTCTCTCTGACTCTTTCTCTATCTAGCTCTGTTTGTCAGTCTGTCTCTTTCTCTTGCTCGCTCTTGCTCTCTGTCTGTCTTTCACTCTTTCTCTTTGTCTGACCCTCTGTCAGGCTCTCTCTCTCTTGCTCACTCTCTCTCCCTGTCTGTCTCTCTAACTCTCAGTCTGCCTCTACTCCCTCTCTCTCTCTCTCTCTGCCAGTCCGTCTGTCTCCCTCTCTCTCTTTCTCTCTGTCTGTCTGCCTGTCTCTCTCTCTTGCTTGTACTCTGTGTGTGTATGTGTGTGTGTCTCTCTCTGTGTCTGCCTGTCTGCCTGTCTCTGTCTCTCTCTCTCTCTCTGTGTCTGCCTGACACACACACAGTGTTCGAGTGACACAGAGAGAGAGAAATACACACAAACACAGAGAGAGAGAGAGAGAGACAGAGAGAAACACACACACAGAGACAGAGAGACATTGAGAGACACACACACAGAGACACACACACAGAGACAGAGAGACATAGAGAGAGAGACACAGAGAAAGAGAGACACACACACAGAGACAAAGAGAGAGAGACACACACACATACAAAGTGAGAGAGAGACACTCAAAGAGAGAGAAAAACAGAGAGAGATGCACACACTGAGAGAAAGAGCGAGAGAGACACAGACAGAGAAAGAGACACACACACACAACAGAGACACAGAGAGAGAGAAAGAGAAGGAAAGAGAAAGCACACAGAGAGACAGAGAGACACACACACAGAGAAAGAGAGAGAGACACACACAGAGAGAGAGAGAGACAGAGAGAGACAGAGAGAGAAAAATAGAGTGACACACACACAGAGACACAGAGAGAGAGAGAGAAACAGGGAGAGTGAGAGAGACACAGAGAGAGAGATAAAGAAAGAGAGAGACACACACACACAGAGATGCACACAGAGAGAGACAGAGATAGAGATACACAGAGAGAGAGAGAGATACACACAGGGACAGGGAGAGAGACAGACGGAGAGACACACAAACACACACACACAGAGACACAGAGAAAGAGAGAGACATGCACACAGAGAGACACACACACACTCACAGACAGAGAGAGAGAGAAACACATGCCCTGAGAGAGAAATAGAGAGAGACAGAGAGAGGGAGAGAGAGAAAGGGAGAGACAGAGAGAGAGAGAGAGAGAGAGAGAGAGAGAAAGCAAACACACACAGAGACACACACACACTGAGGGAAAGAGTGAGAGAGACACACAGAGAGAGAGAGAGAGAGAAATAGAGGGACAGAGAGAGAGACACACACACACAAACAGAGACATACACACACAGAGAGACACACACACAGAGAAAGAGAGAGAGACACACGCAGAGAGAGACAGAGAGAAAGAGAGGCAGAGAGATACAGAGAGAAAAATAGTGAGAGCGACACACACACACACACACACAGAGAAACAAAGAGAGAGAAACACACACACAGAGAGACACACAGAGAAAGAGATAAACAACACAGAGAGAGAGGGACAGAGAGAGAGAGACAGAAATAGAGAAACACACAGAGAGAGAATGACAGAGAGAGAGAGAGAGAGACTCACACAAACACACAGAGAGAGACAGAGAGAGAGAGAGAGACCCACAGAGAGAGAGAGACGCGTGCACACACACACAGAGACACACAAAGAGAGACAGAGAGAGAAAGAGAGAGAGGGAGAGAGATACACACACAGAGAGACAGAGCGCAACACAGAGAGAGACAGAGCGCAACACAGAGAGAGACATACACACACAGAGAGACACACACACACAAAGAGGGAGAGAGACAGAGAGAGAGACACATACAGAAAAGACAGAGAGAGACACACACACCCAGAGAGAGAGAGAGAAACAGAGATTGAGATACACACAGAGAGATAGAGAGAGAGACAGAGAAAGAGTGAGAGAGACTGAAATACACACAGAGAAAGAGAGACACACACAAACACAGAGAGAAAGACACACAGAGAGAGAGAGAGAAACACACACACAGAGACACACACACACACACACACAGAGACACACAAAGACAGAGAGAGAGACACACAGAGAGAGATAGACAGAGAGAGAGAGAGACTCACAGAGAGAAAGCACAGAGAGAGTGAGAGAGAGAGGGCGACACACACACACAGAGACACACCCAGAGAAAGAGAGAGAAAC
>NW_025423517.1:57500-100000 GCF_020740685.1 Jaculus jaculus | reverse complement strand
TAGAGAGAGACATAGACAGAGAAAGAGGGAGACAGAGAGACACAGAGAGAGAGATACATACACACACACATACACGCACACACAGAGAAAGAGACACCGAGAGAGAGAGAGAGAGAGAGCACGAGAGAGAGACACACACACACAGAGACACACACACACACAGAGAGTGAGACACACACACAAACTCCCAGAAAGAGAGACACACATACACAGAGAGACA
The DNA here is from genome assembly GCF_020740685.1 of Jaculus jaculus. NCBI lineage: Eukaryota > Metazoa > Chordata > Mammalia > Rodentia > Dipodidae > Jaculus > Jaculus jaculus. Next base: position 99,780 of record NW_025423517.1, on the reverse strand, counting down.
TTCAGAGAGAAAGACACACAGAGAGAGAGAAAGACAGACAGGGAGAAAGACAGAGAGAGAGAGAGAGAGAGAGAGAGAGACGGACAGACACAGAGGGAGACAGACAGGGGGAGACAGACAGAAAGACAAAGAGATAGAGAGAGAGACAGACATACAGAAAGAGAGAGAGAGAGAGAGAGAGAATAAGACCTAACAATAAGGTGACAGAAATTAATCAAATAATGAAAAAAAGTACAAACACTTCATTGACGATTTTTTCAAACACCTGTCTTAAGGAAACTCATTGAGCTTTAGAAAACATGGATACATTAACCAATATTCTAACAGAAAATATGAATTGAGAGGCAGAATTAAGAATCGCTTGTTTCCTGTATGATCTCACTCTAGGTAAGGAACTCACTATGTAGTCCTAGTATGGCCATCAACTCAGTGATACTCCCTTTTCTTCCTACCAAGTCCTGTGATTAAAGACATGTGCCTTAATTCCCGGAAATTTTTAAGCTTTAATTTATTTTTAAGCAGAGAGAGAGGAAAAAAAAAAAAAAAAGGTCCAGAGAGTAGAAGAGAGAAAGTATAGGAATGGATCACCAAGACCTCTAGTTGATGTAAATGAATGCCAGATGCATGCAACCTGGGCATCTAGCTTTACATAGGAAAGGGAAAATAAAACTCAAGTCATTAGACTTTTCAGGCAAGTATATTATCCACCCCTCCTTGTCTACAGCCACTGATTTTTTTTTTTTAATAGGGTTAAGTAATTCAAAATATGAGATTGCTAACATCTCAAAATTTGCCTGACAGGCTAGGAGAAAGTGATATCACTGAAATCAAATTTTTGCTTTAGGGATAGAAAACACTACCATTTCTCCACCTAAAGAGAGTCATTCTTAATATTTTGAAAAAAATATTTTATTTTTATTTATTGTGTAGAGAAAGAGGGAGAAAGAGAGAGAAGGAGGAGGGAGAGACGGCATTGGTGCAGCAGTGCCTCAAGCCATTGCAAATGAACTCCAGACCCGTGCACAGTTTTGTGCATCAGACCAACATGTGTCTTGGGGAATTGAACCTGGGTTCTTGGTCATTCAAGCAAATCCCTTAATCGCTTAGCTTTCCCTACAGACCATTCCATTCCAAACATGTTTTATCATCTTGCTGCTCAGAGAAAAAGTAAAAGATCCACTTTTCCTACAGGCACACACAGACCAATTAAAAAAAAAAAAAGGAGGGAAAGCAGATACATATGGGACTCCCTGATTGCAACACTTTTGCACACATGAGGGGTAAATGACCTTCCTCCTTCATTTCCTGTGATCACTAACCAGAACAAGAGATTTTGTTGGCTCTCCCTTACTTTCTGTAATGATGAAATTTCCAAACTTTCCCTAGGAAACTATGTGTCCTGACACTTCCATCACTTAGGGGGCGGCATGACCTCTAATTGTTTGCCTCCCTCTTCCCCTTCACAAGTTATAAGGTTCTCAACATAAAATTAAAATAATGATGAATAAACTTGTGATTGTATTATATCATGGATTTCTGAAGTGACAGAGTTAGGGGAAAGGAGATAGTCATTAAGAGAGAAAACTGTCTGGGTCATCTGAGGGTTTTCCACTCTCAGATCATGCTGAAAATCCCTAGTTTCCTCTCACTTTATTTGCATGATTGTGCATTGTAACATTTCCTTATTTTCCTTTCATCTAGTGCATGTTTTCAGACTCCCTGCTGAGTGTCAGACAGGACAGGAGAGAAAAGCTTCAGATAACTGTGCAGCCTACATAACATTTAGCACACAATGACAATGACAAACACATGTGTCAAGATTAGGTCACCATCACTTATTCTGCTCTTCTGCAGAGAGCAATGGAAAAGGAAACAAAGGTGCTACAGAGAAGGCTTAGGGTTTAAAGTACTTGAATGCAATGCCAAAGGACCCATGTCCGATTCCCCAGAACAAATGTAAGCCAGGGCCACATGGTTGAGCATACATGTGGAATTCATGTGCAATGGCTAGAGACCCTGGTGCACCCATTCTCTCCCTCTCTTTTTCTGTCTCAAGTGCAGGTTAACCTGGAATCCACTGTGTAGTCTCAGGGTAGGCTTCAAAGTCACAATGATCCTCCTACCTCTGCCTCCCAAGCACTGTGATTAAGGACGTGTACCAACATGCCTGGCTAGTCAAGTTCAATTTGGGCACTCCGGGTTCAATGGGAACCTATCTCAAAAAATTGTGGAGGAGAGCATCTGTTAACTACTTGCTCCCACACAAGTCCATACACATGCACCTGCACACATTTCTGTTCCTACATTTATACAAGCAAATGAATATACACAAGCACACATATCACATATGCATATGGACAAATAAAAAAAACCTCAGAATGGCCAACTTGTTTATGTTATTTCCCACAAATACTATTGATGTTTTATGGCATAATCTATTTATTTATCATTTATTTTCATTAAAATAGAGATAGAAGGAAGAGAAACACAGAGAGAATGGGTGCTCCAGAGCCTCTATCTGCTGTGCCTCTTTGTGCATCTGGCTTTACATGGGTACTGTAGAATCACACATGGCTTATGAGACCTTGCAGGCAAGAGACTTAAACACGGAGCCATCTCTGCAGCGCTGCTATCACTTCATTTTAAGTACGGTCTGCTGTTAGTCTTTTCCTCCAAAATTGTAATAGGCCTGGAGAGATGGCTTAGAGAATTACATTGAGTTCAAGGCCAGCCTCGGGGTACATAGTGAATTTCAGAAAAGATAGGGCTGGAGTGAGACACTGTCTTGTAAAAAACAAAAAACCAAACACACAAAATAGACATAAAATGCCATAATGAAATCTAGTACTAATCCAGGCATGGAGGTGCATGCCTTGAATTCTAGCAATCAAAAGGTAGATGTAGGAGGATCACCATGAATTTGAGGCCACCCTGAAAATTCAAAGTGAATTCTTGGTCAGCCTGTATCACTGTGAGACCCTACCTTGAAAAGCAAAAATAAATAAATGAATAAGAGTAACAACAACAACAATAAAAGAAAATATAAGTATTAAAGCCTAATACATTGAGCTAAATAAAATTAAACATAAAAGAAAGAAGGAAAGAAAAAATGCAGGACAATATTTGGTCTGTGAAATGTCCACTGTCCTTTTAGAACACCGTGACTTCAATTTTGATTTCAGAGCAAAAAAATAAGAGGAGATCCGTTTCAGTGAGAAACACTGTTTCAGGGAAATAAGTTGGCAAGTGATCAAAGAGGACACTGAAAGTTGTCCTCTTGTCCTGACATATGCATCTGCAGACACATAAATACACTACACAACACATACTGCACACATACACTGTCATTGTAAGAAGTACACATCCAAAATCATTTATATTTCTCTGTAAAACAAGTATCCCATGTTGGAAAGATTATTTTAATTTTGAGCATGGTAATGGAATGCAAAAGATATATATATTTAAGACAGACAGGAGAGAAAGAGAGAGACAGAAGATTCGGCAGTTAAGGCATTTACTTGCTAAGCCATATGACCCAGGTTCGATTCCACAGTACACATATATGGAAATTGTTGGCAGTGGCTAGAGGCCCTGGAGTGACCACTGTTTCTGTCTCTATTCTCCTTATCTCTCTCGTTTTTTAACTAAATTAAGTCTTGAAATTGAGAGAGGGAGAGAGAAAGAGAGAGACAGCATGAGCAGTCCTCCTACCTCTGCATCCCATGTGCTGGTAAACATGGCCAGCACCACTATGCCTACTCAAAAGAAATACTTTAATGTTATCACACAAATGACCCCAAGAATCCTATCCAGCTTCCTTTGTTTTACTCTTCACTTGTGTTGTGGAGGAAGTTTGCTGGCAGAAAAATATCAATGTCAGAAGGAGAAAGATTTGGAAGAAATAGCTCATGTGACTATATTTCTTGAACATCAGATGTCTGCTCAAGTCATTAAATGGAGATAAGAAAATGAGGAATTCCTGTACACTCTGTTTATATACAAATAAAAAAAAACCAAAATATTCTTAAAAATGAGTCATCTATGCTCAAAGCAGGAAATAATATCAAAGAGTTTTTACAATATGGATTTGTTGTTGTATTACTTTATGCACAAAATCACTAAATATTCTAAACTAACATTGAGGACAAAGAGGAAGCATTATTATACTTACAGTACATGTACAATACATGGTCCCCAGCAATTTTATTTTCAGAAAAAGATTCATATCTCTTATATTAGAATTATATTGCTACTTGCCAGGAAATGCTAGCATTTTCTTTAGGGAAAAATCTAAGGAAAATATATATTCTTTTCTAGTGTATTTCTGTTTAATGGCTAACATTTAAAACTATTTGTAAAATTGGACCCATTACACAAATTTTCATTTCATCTGTGATTTTCCATTATCAAGAGAGTTGATTATCATAAACACATAGAGACTGAAATAATTCCTTGCCCCTTTAATCCCAGCACCGCCTGAAAAGGCTTATAAAGTAAAGTTTAGCTATGACTTCAAAGTTAGCCTGATATTATGAACAAATGCAACTCATAACCAAAGAGTGACTAGTATGTTTGTGTTACCCTAGAGTGGATTGTGCCTGGTAATTTTTGAATAATTATGTAACACCCAATGGTATCATACCATTTAGATGAGAAAAGAGTGGAGTGAAAGGGACAGAAGCCATGATAGTGGCTGATGTGGTATGAATTAAATAGATGGCACCAACATATTCAGTTGTTTGTTTGTAGTTTGCATCTGCTAGCCACCTGCTGGAGGCAATGTCACTCACTGTGTGATCTTAAGGTGTGGTGGTGGGTTTCTGGTTTCAATCTAAAGATATGCAAAGTGTGCCTATCAGGAGTTCCTGAAGTGATCTGTGGCTTTTGAACTTTAGGCTTGTGCTTCTCTCTCTCTCTGCTTGGGCCTGTGAGGACAGGCCAGCTTCTTCTGCAATTATGGAACTTCCTCTTCAAGAAATATCCCTTCCTCCATAATTGTGCCTGGTCTGGAAGTTCATCTCAGTGAACCTGAAGTGGTCTGATACAGTGGCTTTACATATAAAATCCCACAGCCTCCTGAGATAAACAAACATTCAATAGCACATACTGTTTTTGAGTGTCTGGTTTTCCTTAAACAGAGGCAATGAGAAACAAAAGAAATAGACCAACAATTCAAGAAAACATAACTGCTTTGAAATTCCATTCTCCATCATATTACCTCCCCTCTCCACTTTTTTACAGCCACTGAGACTACATCGTGAATTCCTGGACAGCCTGTACAAGCACAAAACCCTACTGTGAAAACTATATTTGAGGAACAACGACAGAAAGAGAAAGAGAATGAAGGAAAGAAAGAAAGAAAGAAAGAAAGAGAGAAAGAAAGAAAGAAAGAAAGAGAGAAAGAAAGAGATAAAGAAAGGTTGAAAGAACCATTTTCAGTACCAGGGATGGGATACCTCCAGTGAGTTGTTGGTCAACGAGGTCCCTGATGCCCCAAAAACATTTTAGGCCATTGCTGAGGCCCTTGGTTTCCCACCAGGAATAGATGGTAAGAATCTATTGCTGAAGACTTCACATACTTGTGCTGCAAGGCCACTGAAAATCCTGCTAGAACTGACCTGATAACCTCCTCCATGGAGACCAGTTGACAGAAAGCTGGAAGAAGCCATTCTACATGTAGTTCAATGGAGAAATAGATAACACCAAGAAAGATACTCAACAGTGGACACTGCAAGCCTTATAATTAGCCAGAGAGGCCAAATGAACCAAAGGGTGCAATAGTGACGTGTCTGTCATGGTGGAAAACAACTGCCCTCCAATTGGAAAGAATGCCCGTTCCATTGGAGGCAATACATCCCTGATACTGAAAACTTAATACAGGGGTAGTCATTAGCCCTAGGGGTGTTACATCTGCTGATGTCTGGATAAGTGTATATATTATACTTATCAAACTGCCCAGTAAGCACTTCTCTTAATATTTATACACTTATATTAAAGCTACTCTCGTTTTGGTTAGAAAATATTCTCTTTTCAGATGGCAGTGACATTGGGATGACTCAGAATCTATCATAATCTATCATAGTGCTGCAAAGAAGTGACTGGAGTACAGAGTAACACATCAATGACACCTTCCAAGGCACAGGGTCTAATGCGGAAGAGGTGGTGTAAAGAAGGTAAGAGCCAAAGGAAGGGAGGACTCTATACAATGTGCTCCCTCCAGACATAAAATGGCCTGGATATCCATGACCTTAGAGTGCCTGACACTACCTACACAGACCATCATAAGAGGAGGAAAAGAACATGACATCAAAATATACGAGACAATAATAGACATGGGGAGGGTATATGATATAGAATCGAATTTCAAAGGGAAAAGTGAGGGGAAGGAGGGGACTACCATGGGATATTTTTTATGATCATGGAAAATGATAATAAAAATGGAGAAAAGAAAAAACTTTTTAAAAGTCTTTTATATTGGCATACACCTTTAATCCCAGCACCTGGAGGGAAATGTTAGGAGGATTTCCATGGGTTCAAGAGCAACCTGAGACTATATACTGAATTCCAGGTAAGACTGAGCTAGAGTAAGACCTTTCCTCAAAAAAAAAAAAAAAAAAAAAAAAAAGACCAAACAAAGAAAACGGAAATACTATAAAATTTTTGTCTACTGGAGAGATGGCTCAGCAGTTAGGGCGCTTGCCAAGTTTGATTCTCCAGTACCCATGTAAGCCAGATGCAGATGTTGGCATATGCATCTAAAGTTCATTTGCAATAGTTGAAAGCCCTGGCACACTCATTCTCTTTCTCTCTTATTCTATCTCATTGTGCCTCTTTCAATCTCTCTCATAAATAAATAACAATAAAATATATAATTTTTAAATTCACCTCAGCAATATGCATCCCATAGCAGTGTAAGCCAGTGGGGTGTGAATTCAAGTAATGTCGCCATATTACCAAGTCCAGAGCTATTTGAGGAAAGAAGCCTGGTCCTAGTCCCTCCAATGACGATTTTGCCCAGAGCTAGGCAGTATTGCCCACAGCCTGACCAAATGCGATCCATAAGAAAAAGCTTTCCGAATTGTCCAGAGTTCATGGTGAAATGCAGATTTAGAAGCAAGCTGAGCTTGGAGTGCTGCCTAGTGCTCAAATGGTGATGAACAAGCAGCACGCTGTAATCCTGGACTCAGGAACAGTGAAGTGCTATGAGCAGAAAGACCTCCAGGCTCTCAGAAGGAAGTGGCCTGCTGGAATTTCTGCAGAAACAGACCAAAGGCTAGGTGGTAAAGCCTGCAACAGATACCTAATGCTTCCATGTGTGGATGATATCATACAACAACAGGCATCAAGGACTGCTCGTGGGCACTGGAGGGATGATGACTTACCAGTTAGGCAATTGCCTATGAAGCCTAAGGGCCAAGGTTCATTTCTCCAGATCTCACGTAAACAAGAAACACATGGTGGTGCATGCACCTGGAGTACACTTGCAGTGGCGAGAGGCCCTGGAGTGCCCACTATAGCTTTCTCACCTTCTCTCTCTGCCCCTCCTCTCTGTCTCTTTCTTTCTATGCATGTCCTTTGTCAGAAGTAAATCATACAGAAAGAACTGCTCCTGCACAGCTGGAGAGTTAAGTCAGTGGTGAAGGCCCTTGCTGGCAATGCCAAAAGTACCCAGTTTGGTTCCACAGTTGCCAGGAAAAGTCACATGCAGAAGTTGACACATTTGGCTAGAGTTATTTTGCAGGGACTTGAGGCCCTGACATGCCAATTCTCGCTCTCCCTTCTCTCTCAAATATATATCTATACACTGCTCATGGACCTGAATTGAAATCCACTGAACCCACATCAAAAGTAAAATCCACATTACACATGTGGGAATCACAGTGCACCTATGAGAAAATAGGAGGCCAAGAGAGGAGAACCCCAGAAATTCACCTGCGTGGTAAATAAGAGACAGTCTCAAGGTAGAAGGAAAGGACATACACCCAAAGTTGCCCTCTCACCTCCATATATGCTATGCGGTGCATGGATACCAACAGTCGACTGTGTGTGAGTGTGTGTGTGTGTGTGTGTGTGTGTGTGTGTGTGTGTGTGTATGACAGAGAAGCAAGACCTAAACATAAGGTGCCAGAAACTAACCAAATAATAATAAGTATGTACAAATGGTACAGTGAAGAGTTTTCTAAACACCTGTTTTAAGGAAATTCCATGAGCTTTCAGAATACGTGGAGAAATTAATCAATATTCTAACAGAAAAACTGAACTGACAGGTCAAATTCATACTTGCTTGTTTCCAGGTTTGGTCTCACTCTAGGACTGGAACTCAGTCTGTAGGCCCAGGCTGACCTTGGACTCAGTAATTCTCCTACCTCTGCATACCACGTGCTGGAATTAAAGACATGCACCTTCCTGCCCAACATTTTTGCTTAAATGTTTTTAAGCTTTTATTTATTTGCATGCAGAGAGAGAATGAAGAGAGACATAGAGAGGAAGAGAGAGCATGACAATTGATCACCACAACTTCTAGCCACTGCAAATGAACTCTAGATGCAAGCACTACTGTGCATCAAGCTTTATGGGGGAAATGTAAAATAGAACTTAGGTCACTAGAATTTGCAAGCAAGTAACGTTGCCATTCACGCATTTCTCCAGCCCTTCAATAAAGGGTAAAAAAAGGTTAATTATTTCAACTCATGTGACAGCTGACTTCTCAAAAGACACTTTACAGGCCAGGAGAAAGTGATATCATTTAAATCAATTTTTTTTTGATTGAAGGAGGTAAAATAGTACCTTTTCACCGCACAAAGAAGGTGATTCTTAACAGTTTTAACAATCCTTTTATTTTTAATCATTTCCTTGGTAGATAAAGATGTAGAAAGAGAGATAGAGAGAGAGCAGGGATAGAGAGAACTGGCGCGACAGGGCTTCCAGCCACTGCAGATGAACTCCAGACCTATGTACCCCCTTGTGCCTCTGGCTATCTTGGGTCCTGAGGATTTGAACCTGGGTGCTTCGGCTTTGCAAGCAAATGCCTTAATCACTATGCCTTCCCTCTAGCCCATTCCTTCTTAACATATTTTATCATTTTTCTGAGAAGAGTAAAATAAAATGACTCATTTTCTCTGTGCGTGCGTGCGTGCACATGCACACACACACACACACACACACACACACACACCCCACACTAAAAATAAAGAGGGGACAAACAGATCCAAATGTGACTTCCTGAGGTCAACACCTATACAAACATGTGGGTTATCTGACCATCCTCCTTCATTTCCTGATGTCACTAACCAGACCAAGAGCTTTTGTGAGCTCTCACTTGCATCTTCTGCTGATGAAATTTCCTTCATTTGCCTCTGACTTTCCCTAGGAAGCTATGTGTCCTACCGCTTCTTTCCATTAGAGGGCACCATGACTAGTAGTTCTTTGCCTGCTTCCCTCCACAAGTTTAAAGGTTCTCAACATAAAGGTAAAATAATTCAGAATAAACTTGATTTTGTATTATTTCATGGAGTTCTGAAGATACAGAATTAGTGGAACAGTATAGAGTCATTAAGAGTGAAGGCTGTCTGGGGTATGTGAATGTTTCCTGCTCTCATATCATGCTGAAAACCTCTAGTTTCCCCTCCCTTTATTAGCACAGTAACATTTGCTTTATTGCTCACCTAATGCATGTTCACAGACTCCTTGCTATGTGTCAGAGAGACAGGACTGGATAGAAGAAAGCATGAGACAGTTGTACAGCCTATTTGTCAGTTGAGGGCACAGACACACAGAGGGGTGGAGGGCAGATCAACATCACTTATTCTGCTCTTCTACAGATAGCATTGGAAAAGGAAACAATGTGGTTAGAGAGATGGCCTAGTGATAAAAGTGCAGCCTGTAAATACTAAGGATCCAGTTTCCTTTCCCCAGAACACATGTAAGCCTGGTTCTCATGGTGGTGCATAGTTGTGGAGTGCATGTGCAGTGTCTACACTCCCTGGGGTACCTCTTATCCATGCCCATACGACCATCTCACACACACAAATAAATACGTAAATTTATAAATAAAACATTTAATTACTTTTAGTTTTATTTCAGTCAGAATGAGTAAAATGAGAGAGAGAGAGAGAGAGAGAGAGAGAGAGAGAGAGAGAAAGAGAGAGAGAGGACACACCAAGGCCACTAGCCATGGACAACCAACTCCAATTCTAGGTGCCATCATGTGCATGTAGCTTACATGTGACTTACACAATCAAACATGGCGCCTGAGGCTTCACATACAAGCAGGCTAGGCATAAAGACATCTTTCCAGCCCTAAAATATTTTTTCATATACTTTAACAATTTTTTGAGAGGGAGGTAAAGAGGCAGAGAGAAGAATGTGATGCAAGTGAACTCCAGAAGCAGACACCATCTTATGCATTCGGCTTGCATGTGTACTGGGGAATCAAACCTGGGTCTATAGACTTTGTATGCAAGTGCCTTAATATCTAAGCCATCACTCCAGTCCAAATAAAATATTTAAAACTAAAAGACCATCTCATGCTGGGGTGATGGCTCAGTGCTTGCCTTTTAGGTGTGAGAACTACAGTCTAACCAACATGAAGGTATCACCATGTGACTTGTGCCTGCAATTTTATAGCTGAGGAGTTAGAGATAAGTGAATCCTCAGGGCTCACAAGGCAAGCAGTCTCTCTCACTTGGTGAGTCCCAGAATGGAGAGAGACCATCTTTCAAAAGACAGAGAGGGAGGGCTGGATAGATGGCCCAGGGCTAAAGATGATTGCTGACAGTCTAATGTCTGAGGTTCGATTCCCCATGGCACATGTAAAAAAAAGTAAACAACATTCCATGCATGAGCTGTTTTGGTCAGGCATTTTGTGGCACCAATGAAAAGGTAACTGCAACATCAAAAAAGCAGGAGGACCTCACTTTCTATACACACTACATATGTAAAAGGCAGATATAGCCAGCAATTGAGTGGCGGAAATAGTAGGATTCCTGAGACTTGCTGGACAGCTAGATGGATATGTGTGTTTGTGTGTGTATGTGAGTGTGCATGTGTGTGTGTGTGTGTGTGTATATATATATATATATATATATATATATATATATATATATATATATATATATATATATATATATATTCTAGCACAGGCTGACTTGGAATGTACTATGTAGTCTTAGGGTGCACTGAAATGATTGGTGATCTGCCTACCTAAGCCACCCAAGTGTTGGAATTAAAGACGTGGGTCATAAGGTCCATCTTCAGTTTGATTTTTTGAGATAGGATCTCAATGGAGCTCAGGATGGGCTGGAATTCATTTCATAGTCTCAGGGTGGCCTCGTACTCACAATGATACCACAACATCTGCATCCCAAGTGCTACAATTGAAGATGTGTGCCACCATGCATGGCTAGTCTAGATAAATTTGTGAGTTCTAGATCAGTTGGACCCTGTCTCAAAAAATTATGATGAAGAGCAACTGTGGAAGATAATTGTCAACTACACACCCATGTATATACACCTACACCTGCACACATAAATTTCCTATACATATACAAGCACACATGTACACACATGCCCACATACCACATATACATATGGAGAAAAAAATCAACTTCTAGAATAGCTACACTTGTTTATGCTATGTCCCACAATGACTATTACATTTTAAAGGGTATCATTTATTTGTTTAGAATTTATTTTCAAGAGGAGAGATATAGAGGGAAGAGAGACAAAACAAGAATGATTGCTCCAGATCCAGATCTGCTTTCTTCTGGTTGTTTGTCAAAGAACAGCTAGTTCTACGCTACGCTTACTGGTATTCATGCACACAATCAAAGTACAAGAAACAATTTGAGTATTGAATATGCCCCTCCTATGATTAGGACAATGGAGGAAATGTATAACTCTACTAGGAATAAAAAATTAACTCTAGGACAGTTTTTAGATGGTGTAGAGCAAAAACCGCTTATGATGTTTGAGAACGATACTGAGCCTGAGAATATGAAAATAAAAATGTTGATCGGTAGTGTTCATAAGAAACATGACAGTTCTACAGAAAAGGAGTTACAAAACTTAGACATTCCCACCAGGAAACTTCCTGAGGGATGTGTTCAGTACTTGATCAAGGGCAGATGGTGGACTCCTAGAGCTGGAATCTACTTAGTTCCACTCCCCTATGAGGAAGGATATGATAAATTCGGTAATAGATGGGTGAATTATAAAGAAAAAAGGAGGCTATGGCATTCTCTTCCATTTATGGAACGCTTAGCAAGGACACATAAGCCTTGGTGCTTATACTCTAGATAAGAAAGAAAGGAATTCCTGGAAAACATTAAGCCAGCCTTAAAATATTGGTGGTCTTTTGGATAGAAACACTTTTATAATGAATATGAGGATTATATAAATAATCTAATAAGTGGAAAGAGATGGCTCTCTGCTCGGTTTATAAAAAATAAATAACCTATTGTTCACCTTACATCCCTTACCCCAAGCTTCTATTCATGTAAAGCTGTGGTCAATGGGGCAAGACGTCCTTCTTAAAAAATGGGAACATCCCTGCCTGATAAATATTACATGTATGCTTACAATAGAACAATACTTAAGATTGTTTAGATTAATGATTTCTGAGATCACTTATTGGCTTGCTAAGTTTCCTTGTTCAATCTGTATAAAACCTTCATGAAACCTTCAGTAAATTGCAGCAGCATATTCAACTTAGAGTGTGTCTGTCTGTCATTTCCTCGCCGAATCCCGAGGTCTCCTTGAGCCTTCGCCCTTGTTCTCCTTCGGTCCTGATCTCCCCGAGAGTCAGTCCGTGGCATAAAATATAAATTTTTAAAGGCTGGAGGAATTGTTTAGTAGTTAATGTGTTTGCCTGCCAAGCCAAATGACCCAGGTTCAGTTCACAAGAATCCACCTTAGCCAGATGCACACAAGGGCACATGTGCCTGGAGTTTGTCTGCAGTGGATAGAGGCCCTGGCCTGCCTATTTTTTCCTAGATAGGCAGAACTCACATAGTGAAAACAACAATAATACCAAAGGAAATACACAGATTTAATGCAAATCCATTCAAAATCTCAAAATTGTTCTTCATAGAGAGAGAGAAAATGATCACAAATTTCATATGGAAAGGCAGAAGGCCTCAGATATCCAAGCATATCCTCAGAAAAGAAATACCTCTGGGGGCATCTGTTCCTGTTCTAAAGGTATATTACAAAGCCATAGTAATAAAATCACTATGGTAATGGTATAAAACGGTAGTATAGACCAAAGGAATAGAACTGAGAACCCACACATTGGATCAAGAAACTACAGCTACTTGAGATTTGATAGAGGCCCTAACAAAATAGGCTGGAAAAAAGACAGCATCTTCAACAAATGGTGCTGGACAAACTGGATAACCATATGCAAGAAATTTCAACTTGATCCACACATCTCACCATGCACAAGACTCAAGTCCAAATGGAACAAAGTCCTCAATATAGGACCAGAAACTCGACTTCTGCTGGTAGAAAATATAGAAAGAACTTTCCATGTTATAGGTATGGAAAAAGACATCCTGCACAAAATACCAGTAGCTCACAGTCTTAAACAGTCCCTCAACCAATGGGATCACATGAAGCTAAAGAGTTTCTTTACAGACAAGCAAACAATTAGGAAAGCCAATAGATTACCTACACAATGGGAGAAAATATTTGCTGCTTAAACAACGGACAGAGGCCTAAACTAGAATCTACAAAGCATTCAAAAACTTAAACAATAAAAAGACAAACAACCCACTCAAACATGGGGCAAAGAGCTGGACAGGCAGTTCACCAGAGGAAGAAATACAAATGGCAGACACACACTTAAGAGAATGTTCATCGTTCCTAATCACCAGAGAAATGCAAATTAAAACAACTATCGGGTTCCACCTTACCACAGCAAACATAATAAAATCAAATGAAAATAAATGCAGGGAGGAAGTGGAGAATTAGGAAACCTCTTCCACTGTTGATAGGAATATAACATGGTCAATCACTTTTGCAAGCAATATACAGACTCCAGAAAAAGTCGACTATAGAGATGCCAACAGATCCAGTTTTTCCCTTACTCGCCATGTACCCTAAAACCTTTAGACTTCAGTCCATAAGGATTTGCTCAAACATGTTTAATTAAATTTTTAATGTACTTATAAAGTTCCAATGTGACATTGAAGAAAAACAACAAGATTTCTTTTGCTTTATGCCTACATTGTAAATAACATTGAACACAGTGATTCCATTCTTTTGAAACACTCCCATAAGTTTTTCACTGGAATTACATCTTCTTATTTACCAGGAAATGATGGTATTCCTACTCTGGTGTAATCTACTGGAAATGCATGTTTATTACTAGTGCATCCCTATTTTAGTAAATCAACTTATACATATTTCTAAAAGCTGACATATGTGGCTACATGTACTTAACTGAGAGAAAGAGATACCACCAGTGAAGATACTCAACAGTGCACACTGCAAGCCTTATAATAGGCCAGTGAGGCCAAATGAGCCAACAGGTACAATAGTGGCACATCTGTCATGGTGGAAACCAACTTCCGTTCAGTTGGAATGGAGGCCCGCTCCATGGTAGGGTATACATCTCTGATTCTGAAAACTTAATATTGGGTAATCATGAGCCCTAGGGGTGTAGCATCTGGTGATGTCTGGATAAGTGTATATACTGTGCTTATCAAACTCCCCAGTCAGAACTTCTCTTAATATTCATACCCTTATATTAATGCTACTCTCACATTGGGTAGAGAATCTTCTGTTTTCAGATGGTAGTGACCTTGGGACGACTCAGAAGGTATCACTGTGCTGGAAACAAGTGACTAGAGTACCAAGTAACATCTTGATCACACCTTCCAAGGGTTAGGGTCTAATGTGGAAGAGGTGGTGGAAAGAATGTAAGAGCCAAAGAAAGGGTAGGACTCCTTACAATGTGCTCCCTCCAGACCTAATGTGTCCTTGATATTCATGAGCTCATCGTGCCTGACACTACCTACACAAGTCCATCATAAGAGGAGGGAAAGATCATGACATCAAAAAAGAAGAGAGACTTATTGAGATGGGGAGGGGATATGATGGAGAATCGAATTTCTAAAGGGAAAAGGGGGTAGAGAGGATACTACCATTGGATATTTTATTATAATCATGGAAAATATTTTTAAAAATTGAGAAAAAATTAAATTAAATTAAATTTACAAAAAGAGGGCTGGAGAGATGACTTAGTGGTTAAGCACTTGCCTGTGAAGCCTAAGGACCCCAATTCGAGGCTCAATTCCCCAGGAGCCACGTGAGCTAGATGGACAAGGGGGTGCAGGCATCTGGAGTGCATTTGCAGTGGCTGGAAGCCCTGACACGCCAGTTCTCTCTCTTTTACTCTTTCTCTCTCTGTCACTCTCAAATAAATAACAATAAAAATTTTTAAACAAAGAGAGAGAAGGGCATGACAGTAACCATATGTGATACGTACATACAATTTTTTTTCTGATAGAAAGTATATGAGGTAAGAAATATTCCGAGGGAACAAGTAAAGCAGAAAGAGAATAACCTTTGTGATTGATGTTCATCCTACAAACAAGAGTCCTGCTCCCTTTGTCACCTGGTAGAAATAAAACACTGCTCCTTGTAAGTCATGGGATTCTACCTCTCTTTCAACATTCCAGCACCAACATCCAGGCACATTCCAGAAAAGCAGACCTATAATGATGATCAATAACAATATTAAGGGAAGAGTGCAGAAAGTGAACTCAAACTTTCTCTAAAATTTTTAAATCCCTGAATACTTTGTATTTGAGGAAGGGTCTCATGGTCTATCAGCTGGCTTTAGACACTTGGAGTACATCCTCCCTCAGTCTAATAACGTGTGCTAAGTTGGACCGTGTTCCTACAGAAACAGGCACTGAGTGTCCTGTTCACTCATATTTCAGACATCTCCATTGGAGTAGGCTTACTACTTCTACATGATGGGATGAAGTTTAAAATATTGATGGGTTTAAAGAAAAATGATTCCCTAGAGCACATCAGCAGTCTATGTTCAGTCGACAAATTTGATAATTTGTCTTCAAAGAGCAGATTCTCTAATCTAGGTTGAGAGCGTTAACCTATCACACCAGATTAGAGAATCTGCAAATTCCACCTCAAAGAGAATGCCATGAAGATCCAGGGAATGTCTGTGTGACAGAATAATGAGGCACCTGACAAGCATGTGAGTTACCTGCTCACAATTACATGGGATGTGCAGACTTTACAAAGGCCCGAGACAATGTATATGAGTGCTGAGCTCCTTTCTAGCCAGAGGACCATCTTGTGTTTGAGGCAGTAGACACTGATTAGTCCTAGGTCAAAGCAGAAAATATGACTTACATGAAACCATATGCAAATATCAACATTCTTTTTGCCTTGAAGTCCAGCGAAAATTGCAGCAGGCTGGGCAAAATTAATTAAGACTCTGAGGATCGAAACGTTTATGCTGCTAGATGGGGTCCCTTTTTGGTTTCTCTGGAGAAACTTCATGACCCCACAGAGGTTGCAGTTGGAATGAAGAACCAGAAGAATAAGCTATTGAAATGTCAACTACATACCCTTTCTTCATTCAGTAACATTCACAATTAGCAATGAGATTATGGTAAGTACAGAATGCAAGATCGACAAATAACACAAGTAGAAATTGTGGTGCAATTTCATTACCCACAGCTTAATTAAGAATCACAATCAGGGGCTGGAAATATGGCTTAATGTTAAGGTGTTTCCCAATAAAACAGAGGACCCAGTTTTGATGCCCAGCAACCCTGCAAGACAGATGCTCAAGGAGGACATGGGTCTACAGCTCATCTGCAGTTGATGGAGGGCTGGATTTGCCCATTTTTTCTCACTGTCTTTCCTCAATCTCTTCCTAACTCTCTCACTGCATGGAAAGAAATAATACTTAAAAAAGAAAAAACAAAAAAACATAGTTTAAGTCATTGGTTATAAGTTGAGGCATTTGGCTGTGAAGGTGAAGGTCCCAAGTTCAATTACCCAGGTCCCAGGTGTGAGGAGGCACCCTGTGCTGGTCCCAACATGTGGAAGCTTATTCGGCTCCACACACTGGCCCTCTTACTGCTCTGGCCCCCAGATGTTCAGCGAATCCTGGCAATAACAAGGAACTGCGGATTCCCACACAGGTGGACAGCCCACCCCTCTCCCCAAATAGCCGCTGTTTCCACGGAGCCAGGAATCACCACCTGCTGATCCCTGTGTGCAGGAGCTTAGTCAGCACTGCCCACTTGCCATCTCACTGCTCTGGCGTTCAGCAAAGCCTGGCAATAACAGGGAATTGTGGATCCCTCACAAGCAGGCAGCACACCCCTCCCCTCAAATAGCCACCTATCCACAGTGCAGCCACACGCAGATCGATCCCTGTGTGTGGAAGTTTAGAATGCTCCACCCACTCTCTCACTTATTGCTCCTGCCACCACACTTCAGCGAGCCCAGTCCCACAGCAACTGCAACACTATCTCAGACTGTGTCTCTCACTTGTGCCAGCTCAGGGGCCATCCCCTACCTTTGTGCCATGCAAGCCTACCCCATGGTCCTGTGGCAGGGGAGTGCAGACTGCTTCCGGGTCCCAGTGTGCCCAGCCAGAGTTTGGGCTGATAAAGTGCTTGGTGCCTCAGCATCCCTCCTAGCTCAAATGCAGGCAGCTGTGGTGCATTACCCTTGAGAATTCAGACAACTTTGGCACCCTACCTGGCAGTAGATCAGGCAGATTTGACAAGTGAGAGCCAAAGCACAGGCTGCTTGGCAACTGTCCCAGGCTGCCTCAGATTCCCACTGTGCTTGAGCCCAGGCTGATTGACCCATCTATGTGCCATAAACCATCATGGGCAGACCACAGCACAAGAGAAATAACATGAAAAATCAAATGCAAGAAAATCCAGCTAGAGAACCCAGTCCTACAATGAATATATCCCACCAAAATATAGAAGAGTCACTAGGACCAGAATATCAAATTGAAGCTATGAGATTAGGATAGAAACTGATCTGGAAGACAAGATGGAAGAAACAGTTCTAGAGTTCAAAAAATTTCAGTAAGTTCAAAAGTTCCTGTGAACAGAACATGAGGAATTGTGAGACACACTTAAAAGTCTTAATATCAAAATCATTACAGTACCAGAAGGAGAAGAATTTCAGATCAAAGTAATGGAGAACTTATTTAACAAAATAATTGAGGAAAACTTCCCCAATCTCTTTAAAGAAAGGCCAATCAAGATACAAGAAGCCAACAGAACTCCAAACAGACTGGACCAAAGGAGAAACTCTCCAAGACATATTAGCATTAAGACTCTATACATTGACACAAAAGAGAAAATCATAATAGCAGCTAGGGAAAAACAGCACACCACTTTCAAAGGTAACCCCATCAGAATTACCTCAGACTTCTCAATGGAAACCCTGAAAGCTAGAAGATTGTGATGGTTTGAATAGAATAGATGGCCCCCAATATATTGAGTGGTTTGTAGTTTCCATCTGCAGGCTACCTGGCTGGAGGCAATGTCACCAGGTGATCTTAAGGTGTGGTGGTGGGTTTCTGATTTCAATCTAAAGATATGCAAAGTGTGCCTAGCTGGAATTCCTGAAGTGTGCTGTAGCTTTTGACTTTTAGGCTTGTAATTCTCTCCCTCTCTGTTTGGGCCTGTGAAGGCAAACCAGTTTCTTCTGCCATTATGAAACTTCCCCTGGATCTGTAAGCTTCAATAAATCCCTTCTTCCATAACTGTGCCTTGTCTCAAAGTTATCTCAGTGAACCCGAATCTGTCTGCTACAAAGGGCCTGGATAAAACTCTTCAAAGTCTGAGAATCTATGGCTTCCAATACAAACTACTCTGCCCAGCAAAAGTATCCCTCATAATAGATGGTGAAAGAAAAATTTTGTATGACAAAACTCAGTTTTACAATTATATTAACACAAAAACAAACATACAGAGAGTATTGCAGGAAATTCTCCATAGAGAAGAAACAAATAACCATATTCAAATGCGTATAAGAAGCAGGTCACAATAACCTATTCAGAGTAGGTAGAAAAACTTCAAAGCCCATGAAAACACAACACACATCTACCATCACAACATGACAGGGATCAAATCAAGTCTCACAGTCATTACCCTAACTATTAATGGCCTTAATTCACCCATCAAGAGACACAAGCTAACAGGATGGATCAAAAATTTCGACTCCTCAAACTGTTGCTTTCAAGAAACCACCTCAACACTAAAGACCTGCTCTCCTCCTTGGGTGAAAGGGTGGAAAACCATATTCCAAGCATATGGGAATAAGAAACAAGCAGGTATAGCTATATTAATATCAGATAAACTGGACTTCAAACCAAAAATAATAATAAAAAAAAAGACAAGGAAAGCTACTTCCTACTTATCAAGGGAACAATCCATCAAGAGGATATTACAATCATAAATCTATATGTCCCATACACAGTGGCACCACAGTTCATAAATGAAAACCTACTTGACAATAAAACAGAAATAACCACCAACACCATCATAGCTCGGGACTTCAACACACAATAAACAGAAACTAAACAGGGATGTAAGAAAGCTCAACAAAACCATAGATAACTTAGACCTAATGGACATCTACAGAACTTCCCATCCCAAATCCACAGACTACACATTCTTCTCAGTAGCCCATGGAATATTCTCTAAAATAGATCATATACTGGGTCACAAAGACTGCCTCTACATAATTAGGAGAATTGACATAAATACCTGCATGATATCAGATCACAATGCTATATTGCTAGAAATCAACAACAAAAGACCCACCAAGAATCCCAATGGCACCTGAAAACTGAACAGCACGCTTTTAAACAATAAATGGATAGTGGATGAAATAAAAAAGGAAATTGCAAAATCCCTGGAATTGAAATGACAATGAAAACACATCATACGAAAACTTATGGGACACAAGGATGGCGGTCCTCAGGGGACAATTCATAGCACTCAATGCCTTCATAAAAAAAAAAAAAAAAAAAAAAAAGACTGAAAGATCCCAAATCAGTAACCTAAAAATCTACCGAAATGTCATGGTAAAGCAAGAAAAATCCAACCCAAAGAGATCCAAAAGGAAAAAAAATAATTAAAATCTGAGCAGAAATTAGTGAATTGGAAACCTAGGAAACAATTACGATAATTGACAAAATAAAGAGCTGGTTCTTTCAAAAAATAAACAAGATTGACCAACCCCTGGCCAATTTGATCAAGCAAAAAAAGGAGAAGCTTCAAATTAACAAAATTCAAAATGAAAAACGAGAGATCAAAGCAGACATAAGTGAAATTGGGAGAATCATCAGGACTTATTACAAAAAGTTCTACTCCACAAAACTGAACAATGTGGAGGAGATGGATAAATTCCTGTATGCATGCCATCTGTCAAAGCTAAACTCAGAGCTGATTAATCACCTCAATGAACCCATCACACTCATGGAGATCGAAAAAGTAATTTTAAAACCTCCCCAACTCTAACTCACTCTCTCTCTCTCCCACTCTCACCACCCTCCCACTCTCTCTCTCTTTCCCTTACTTTCTCCATCTATCTCAAGTAAAAAAGTAAAAATTTACATGAAATATTTGAAAAGTCTTGTATAATGGTGCACACCTTTAATCCCAGCACCTGGGAGGCAGAGGTAGGAGGATTTCCATGAATTTCCTGAGATACATAGTGAATTCTAGTTCAGACTGAGCTAGAGTGAGACCCTTACTCAAAAAGACAAAAGACACAACAAAGGAAAACACAAAGAATACTCTAAAATTATTCTGAGCTGGAGAGATGCCTCAGCAGATAAGGCGCTTGCCTAGGTTTGATTCACCATGACCCACATAAGCCAGATGCTGAGGTTGGCATTTGCATCTGGAGTTCAGTTGCAGTAGCTGGAAGTGCTGGTGCACCCGTTCTTTCTCTCTTTCTTCTCTCACTCTCCATCTTTCCCTCTCTCACATAAATAAATAACAATAAAATATATACATTTTTTAAATTCACCACTGCAATAAGCATCCCAAGGCATTGTAAGGCAGTGGGGTGTGAATTCAAGGAATGACACAAGGTTACCAAGTCCAGGGCTAGGTGAGGACAGAAGCCTGGTCCTAGTTCCTCCATGACGATTTTGCCTAGAGCTAGGGAGAATTGCCCAGACCCTGACTACATGTGGGAAGGACCTGGTCCATAGCAAAATGGTTTCAGAAGCTTCCAGACTTCATGGTGAACTGCAGATTTAGAAGAAAGCTGAGCTTGGAGCGCCACCTAAGACTGAAACGGTGATGAACAAGCAGTGTGCTGTAATCCTGGATTTCAGGAACAGTCAAGTGCTGAGATCAGAAAGACCTCCAGGCTCCCAGGATGAAGCAGCTACTTGAATTTCTGCAGAAACAGACACAATGGGAGGTGGTGCCATCTGCAACAGATACCTAATCCTTGCATGTGTGGCTAATATAACACATCAACGAAAGATGGGGAGTGAGAGAGAAAGACAGGGACAAGGAGGGAGAGAGAAATGGCATGTCAGGGCCTCAAGCCAATGCAAATGAACTCTAGACACAAGCACCTACTTATCCATCTGCATACCTTGGGTCCTGGGGAATCAAACCTGGGTCTTTTGGCTTTGCAAATGCCTTAACCCCTAAGTCTTCCCTCCAGCCCTTTCCATTTTTAACACATTTTTTGTCATTTTGCTGAGGAGTTAAAAGAAAAACATCCACTTTCCCTGCACACCACACACACACACACACACACACACACACACACACGCTCACACAGCACTAAAAATAAAAGAGGGAAAGTAGATCCAAACGTGACTTCCAGACTGCCATTCTGTCTATCTCCAATGTATTTAAAAAAATAATAATAACTGCTCATGGGTGGCTGGAGAGATAGCTAAGTACACAAGGTGCTTCAATGACCTTTCAGAAAAAGTGGAGAAATTAACCAATATTCTAACAGAAAAACTGGAATGAGAGGTAAGATTAATGTTTCTTTCTTTCTAGGTAAGGTCTCACTCTAGTTGAGGAACTCACTCTGTAGGCCCAGGCTGGCCTTGAAGTCAGTGATCCTCCTACCACTGCCTACCAAGTTCTGGGATCAAACACACATGCGTTCATGCCAGGCAAGTTCTTAATATTTATTTTATTTTATTTTTTATTTTTTTTAAAACTTTTTAATTTATTTATTTGAGAGCCACAGAGACAGAGAGAAAGACAGATAGAGGGAGAGAGAGAGAATGGGTATGCCAGGGCTTCCAACCTCTGCAAACGAACTCCAGACGTGTGCCTCCCCTTGTGCATCTGGCTAACGTGGGACCTGGGGAACCGAGCCTCAAACCAGGGTCCTTAGGCCTCACAGGGAAGCGCTTAACCGCTAAGCCATCTCTCCAGCCCAAGTTCTTAATATTTTTAAAGCTGCAATTTATTTAGAAGCAGAGATGGAAAGAAGAGAGACAAAGAGAGCAGGTGAACTAGAGCCATCATTCCCAGCCCCTTCTCGCCCACCACCAGCTGCTAAGGACTCTGTATTAAAATAGACAGAAAACAAAGTCTCAAATGCTCACGAAAATGTGCAAAGGAGCAGCCTGCAAGAGAGATGGGCATGGGTGTAGCAACATGTGATGCGTTCTTATGAATATTCATCTGATAGAAAGTAAACAAATACATAATTATTCAAAATAATCAAAGAGGAAATTGAAAAACCTTTGTGACTGTGGTTTAAACTAAACATGAGAGTCCTACAGCATGTGTCACCAGGTAGAAATAAAACACTGCTCCTTTACATCATGGAATTCTGCCTCTCTTTCAAGAATCCTGCACCAACATCTTAGTACATTTCAGAAAAGTTGACTCATACTCATCATCAATGACAATGATAAGTGAGCAGTCCAGGTAACTGAACTCAAACTTTCTCTAAGATTTTTAAATCACTGAATGTTTTATATTTGGGGCAGGGCTTCATGGTTTCTCAGCTGACTTTGGACTCCTGGAGGTGGTCCTCCCTCAGCCTATTAATACATGCTTAGTTGGGCTGGTTATTCCTAGAAAAACAAACACTTCATGTCCTGTTCACTCATATTTCAGACATTGCTATTACAATAGGTTGCTACTTCTACCAGATGGGCTGAAGTCCAAAATTTTGATCAATTTAAAGAAAAATGATTCTGTGTCGAACATGGTTATACATGGGCACTTTATGCTCAGTTAATAAATCTGATAATTTCTCTGAAAAGAACAGATTCTCTAACCTAGGGTGACAGCTTAAGGTTCTCACCCGAGGTTAGAGAATGTGTAAATTCTAGGTCAAAGAGAATGCTATGAACACCCAGGAAATCACTGTGTGATAGAATCATGAGGCACCTCACAAGCATGTGAGTTACCTGCTCACAACTGCATGAGACCTGCAGACCTTACAGAGGACTTGAGACAGTATATATTAGTGTTGAGCTCCTTTCTAGCCAGAGGACCATCTTCTGCTGAGGTAGGAGACATTGAGGAAACCCGTAACTTCAAAGCAGAAAATATGTCAAATGTAAAATCACACATGGCCCTTGGTTAATTCAGTAATATTCACCACCAACAATGAAAATACGGTAAGTGTATCACACAAGGTCGATAAATAACACAGTTAGAAATTGTTGTGGCATAAGTTTAGCCACACACACAAAAAATAAGAATTGCAATCTGGGGCTGTTAACATGGCTTAGTGTTAAAGTGCTTGCCTGCAAAGATAAAGGACCCCATTTTGATTCCTGAGAATTCCTGCAAGGCAGATGCTCAAGGAGTACATATGTCTGTAGTTCCTTTGCACTTGAGATGGGGCCTTGTTTGCTCTTTCTCTGTTTTGTTGTCTTTCTTCTATCTTTCTATTTCTGCTAGCAAACAAATAATATTTAAAATAATTTTACAATAATTAGTTTATTCTACCAGTTAAGATGGTCGTGTAAGTACTGTGTCAATGCAGATTGGGGTGGGTGTGGGGCAAAAAAAAATCAGAAAAATGCAGTTTTCTTTAAAAATTGAGGTGTATAGGAAATTGAAAAGATCCAAAAAATAAAAAAGTCACCAAAATACACACTTTTCTTTAAAAAGTGAGGTGTATAGTAAATTGAAACAGCAATTGAGATGTAGGAGAGATCCAGAGCACCCAAAGCCCACACGGTCCTGCAGAAGCAGCTCTGGCAGGTCCATAGCTGTGGTGCACCAGCCAGCCACAAGGCTCGGCTTGTGGCACAGGAAAAGCCTGGAGAGGGGATTCTCCACTCATTCTGGAGCTCTCCACCAACTCAAGAAATGGAAAGGGAGAATGACAGTGAAGAGCATAGGAGCAGATGACAAGGTAGAAGAAATTGTGGAACAGTGAGGGAACTAGAACAGCACTGGCAGCCTCCCCTCTCGCACCCCCAGTGCCCAGCTCCAGTGAAAAGAGCAGCGGTCCAGGGACCCTGCCACACCTACTTAAACCAACAGCAGGAGCAGCAGAACTGGACCAAAATCATCCCCAAAAGAACTGGGATTACCAGAGGTCAGTACCCGCCTAAGAAACCTGGTATATAGGCCTGACCCATAACTGCTTATTGCACCTTCCATATCATGATAAATTATATACTCAATCTGATGCATGGTCATATTTGACATTCTAAAATAAGCTGTATTTTGGGCTTGTTATTTCTTGCTTCTTGAATTATATAGTAGCTTTGTTTCTTCTTCTTTTCCACATTAGGGAAGTGTCTCACCTGGTCACAAGCTGACTTAGAACCCTCAACAGACCAGGTCTTAAAGGAATGATTATAAATATTTTCAAAGAAGTGAAAGAAGAAATCAAAGAAATGAAAGAGGAAATCAAAGGAATCAAAGAAAACACAGGGTACCACTTTAATGAAATAAAGTGGTCAATACTAAATATAAAAAGAAAATAGAAATTTAAAAAAACAGTCAGAAATACTAGCAATGAACAGAATTAATGAAATAAAATACTCTATAGAAAATTTCACCAGTATAATGCATGAATGAGAGGTCAGAATATCTAAGCTTCAAGACCAGGTGGCAGGAGCAAGACAAGGTATCCACTGTCCCCACTTTTGTTTAATATAGTATGGGAATCTTAGCCACAACAATAAGGCAAGAGAAGCACATAAATGAGATACAAACTGGCAAAGAAGAGATCAAGTTATCATTATTTATAGATGACATGGTTCTATATATAAAGGACCCTAAAGACTCTACCAGCAAACTGTTAGAGCTGATAAACACCTAAGGCCTTGTAGCAGCATACAAAATAAATACACAGAAATCCATAGCCTTCCAATATGCTATAAACAAGCACACAGAGGATGAAATCAGTGAATCACTCCCATGAAAAATTACACAAAAGAAAATGAAGTACCTTGGAATAAATATAACAAGAATGTAAAGGATCTCTACAATGAAAACTATAAAACACTCAAGCGAGAAATTGTAGAAGACACTAGGAAATGGAAAAACATCCCTTGTTCCTGGATTGGAAGAATCAATATTGTGAAAATGGCAATCTTGCCCAAACTAATCTACATATTTAATGCAATTTCCATAAATATTCCAATGGCATTCTCTATGGAAATAATAAAAACAATCCACATATTCCTTTGGAATCACAAAAAACCCTCAAATATCTAAAACAATACTAAGCAACAAAAATAAGGCTGGTGGTATCACCATACCTGCTTTTAACCTATACGACAGAGCCATAGTAACAAAACCCGCATGGTACTGGCACAAAAGCAGACATGTAGATCAATGAACACAATAGAGGACCCAGATGTAAGTCCAGGTAGCTATAGCAACCTTATATTCGATAAAAATGCCAAAAATACTTATTGGAGAAGAGACAGCCTCTTCAGCAAATGGTGCTGGGAAAACTGGCTATGTATCTGCAGAAGGATGAAAATAGATTCTTTTCTCTCTCCATGTGAGGAGGTTCAGATGGGCTAAGCATGAGAATCTATTCTCAGAGTGTCCTTGGAGCAAGGGACCTGAGGTCATGGGACTTCAGCAAGCTGATGTCAACAAGAAGCATACTTCTTCGCCACAAGACTGAATGCTTTACCTATGCTCAGGCCTCTTTAGAATGTGGTTTCTGCTTAGATAAAGGTGTTTTGCATACCTGAGTTACTTTGAAGTTTAATTGGGAACATAAAGCATCATTGCTTGGTTCAAAAT
Source organism: Jaculus jaculus (assembly GCF_020740685.1). Classification (NCBI taxonomy): domain Eukaryota; kingdom Metazoa; phylum Chordata; class Mammalia; order Rodentia; family Dipodidae; genus Jaculus; species Jaculus jaculus. The sequence goes on along the minus strand of NW_025423517.1, from coordinate 73,534 downwards.
TATTGTGAAAGAAGTTATACTATCACTCAATTATTGTGTGCACAAGAAAATTGTTTTAAAAACAACACCTGGTGTGTATGAAGTGACTTTCTTTCATGATTACTTTTTGTACAAACACGAACAGTGCTAAAAATAAAGTATGCACTTGCATTTGATTCAACTTCTCTGCATCCCCTGTGTCGTGATTTCATTGTGACCCTTACCCAGGCACCCCAACACTCTAGATGTTGACATCCATGCACAAGAATTAAGTTGAAATGGATTAAAGACCTTAACATCAGCCCTGATACTCTGAAACGGCTAGAGGAAAAATTTGGGGAAACCTTTCAATATATTGGTCTTGTCAAAGACTTTCTGAATATAATCCCAATTGCTCAGGCAGGAAAACCACAGATTAACCACTGGGACCTCATGAAATTACAAAGAATTTACTGCAATCAACATTGTGAATAAAGCAAGGAACCAGCCTACAGAATGAGAAACAAAATCTTTGCCAGTTATATATCTGATCAAGGATTAATATGTAGGATATACAAAGAACTCAAGAAGTTCAATAATAAGAAATCGAACAAGGTAATTAAAAATGGGCTATGGAGCTAAATGGAGAGTTCTCAAAAGAAAAACTATGGATGGCATATTAGCATCTAAAAAAATGTTCTATATCCCTAGTCATCAAGGAAATGCAGATAAAAAGTACATTGCGTTTCCATCTCACTTCTGTCAGATTGCCTACCATCATGAAAATGAATGATCATAAATGCTGGCAGGGATGTGGAAAAAGAGAAACACTTCTACACTGTTGGAGGAAATACAATCTGGTCCACCCATTGTAGAAATCACTGTGGAAGTTCCTAAGACAGCTAAAACTTGATCTGCCATATGACCCAGCTAGAGCACTCCTACGCATATATCCTAAGGACTCATCTCATTTCCTTAGAAGTCCATGCTCAACCATGTTTATTGCTGCTCAAATCATAGTAGCTGGGAAATGGAATCAGCCTAGATGTCCCTCACCCTATGAGTGGATAATGAAGATACAGCACATTTATACAATGGTGTTCTCCTCAGCGGTAAAGAAAAATAAAATTATGAAAATTGCAGGAAAATGGATTGATCTGGAAAGTATTATATTATGTGAGGTAACCTGGGCCTAGAAAGCCACGTGCAGCATGTTCTCTCTCATATATGGATCCTAGCTACAGATGATTGGGCTTCGGTGTGAGAAGGAAAAATCTCAGTAGCACAGGTCATTAAGCTAAAAAAGTGATATAAAGGGAGGAGAAAGGAAGTGGGGACGGTACTTAATAGGTTGTTATTGTATATATGTAAGTAGAAGAACATATTAATGGGGATGAAATGTCCCAAATTGAGGTCAGGGAGAGATTGAGTAAAGGAAATGTGAAGGTAGAGCTAATCAAAATCTAAGAGGATAAAAATAAATCATATTGAATCCTTTGGTTGTGGACAATGGAACACTCTGGAGCCATAGATCATTGCTAGAAAATTTTCAGTGCCAGGGTTGGGATACCTTCCAGTGAGTATTTGGTCAGGAAGGTCCATGATGCCCCCAAAACATTATAGGCCATTGCTGAGGCCCTTGTTTTCCCACCAGGAATAGATGGTAAGACACTATTGCTGAAGACTCCACAGACTTGGGCTTCAAAGGCACTGAGATATCCTGCTGGAACTGAGCTTATAACCTGTTCCATGTAGACCAGCTGACAGAAAGCTGGGAAAAGCCATTCTACATGCAGTTCAATGGATGAAAGAGATACCACTAGTGAAGATAATCAACAGTGGATACTGCAAGCCTTAAAATTGTTCAGCCAGGCCAAATGAGCCAACGGGTGCAATATTGGTCCATCTATCATGTTGAAAACCAACTGCCTTCCAATTGGATGGAGGCCCGCTCCATGAATCAATGAGAAGACTAGATTCTTCTATCTGCTTTCTTAAAGAAACCCACCTCACCACTAAAGAAAGACACCTCCTCTAGTCCCACGTCTTACTCATCAAGGGAATGGGCTGACATGAGCACATCCCATTCGTACATACTTGTATCTCCCAAACAGAAGGGTATCACTGTTTATAAAACAACATCATCTTAATTGCATGTGTTTTCCATTGTCCCCTAAAGGCTAGGAAGAAAGAGTAAGTGATCACCCCAAAGCTCTAATTTCCAATAGGAACTAGTTGTCTTCCATTTGAACTCCCACTGGAAGATTGCAGCATATGATGTGGAGCTGATACAGAAAACCTGGCTTCCTAACTCCGGGGCAATGAGGCCACTAACAAAATAAAGAATGGAAAAGGAAGAAAGGCACCTGAGCAAGAGAATCATCTCTCTTAGAATAAGGCCGTAGATGCGATGTTACCAGCCAGCTCATATTCCTGCCACTCTTTTCCAAACTAAGATAGATGGTAACCCTCAAAATGTGTGCTCAAACAATTCCTTCCTTCTCTCAAAAACCAATCTTACAGGAGGTTTGAGTACACTTACCTGCGCTACCCTCTTATCACTGGCATTGACGATGAGAATGGCTCAAAGTTTCTGAAGTGTGCACTGCCATTGGTGCAGTATTCTTGAAACAGAGAGACACTGTAGGATGTACAATCATGGGCTATATAGAAATATTAAGGCCAGTCTGGACAATAGAGTGGTGTTACATATCTTAGTCTCATTACTCAGGATGCAAATGATGGAAAATCACAGGAATGTCAAGGCCAGCATGGAACTACTGAATGAGTGCCAGGTCATCCTAGGCTGTAGTGAGAACCTACCTCAAAAACAAACAAGCAGGGATGGAGAGATGTCTTAGCAGATAAAGCAGTTGCCAATTATGCCAAAGAACCCAGCTTTTATTTCTCAGTACCCACCTGAGTCAGATACAGATGGTAGTGCCTTCATCTAGAGTTTGTTTGCAGTAGCTACAGGCCCTGGTGCAACCAATGTCTCTGTATCACTTTATCTGCCTTTAATCCCAGCAGTTGGGAGGAAGTGGTGGCAGGACCATTATGAGTTCAAGGCCACCCCGAGACTGAATAGTGTATTTCAGGTTATCCTGGCATAAAGTAAGATCTTAACTGTGGCTGTCAGGTTTGTATTGTTGGCACAAAATACTTGACCAAGAGCAGCTTCTAGGAAAAAGTGTGGGGGGGGTTATATTGGGTTCCAGACAGAAAGGGAAGCTCCTTGATGGCAGGGGAAATCAATGGCAAGAGTAGAAGATAGATATCACATTCTGGCCAACATCAGATTGACAACAGCAACAGGAGAGTGTGCCAAACACTGGCAAGTGGAAGCAGTTCTAACACCCATAATCCTACCCTGAATGATATACCACTAGCAGGAGGCATTAATGTCCAAATGCCCATCAACTGGAGACCTAGCATTCACAACACCTAAGTTCAGGGGCACACCCGAATCAAACGGCTACATTCACCTATGGCCCCCAATAACTGATAACCATACATGATATAAAATACAATGGATACATCCAACTTAAAGTGTCCCCATAGTTTCTTCATAATCCATCAAAATGATATGCAAACATTCCCATAATGCAAGAACATTCAACTGGGTCATATACCAAAAGGAAGAATGAAAACAAACAAACAACAACAAAAAAAAAAAAAAAAAAAAACAAAAACTTAATGGCACATAATATACTTTAACACTGCAAAGATGACATTGGGCATAGCAAATAAATATTCAACTTAAACAAGATTTAAACAGGACAAACATCAAACTATTTAGCTCCAAATCCACCAACTCCAGTCAGTGAAAAGTCTCCAAATCATATAATTATAACCACTATCAAGTCTCTGGACTTCTAATTCCCCTCCACACCCTTCATCTAAGCTCCTCACAGTACTGAAAATCTTCATCAGGTGCCAGCTCCTACCCTTAGCAGCTTTTTTTTTTTTTTCATACTGACATCTTCACTGGGTCTCCAATGGCATCCGTGGTACATCCTCCTGCCTCCATCGCGTATCCATGCAGGCATCCAAGAAACTTGCTTCATACTGCCCATGGCCATTTTAAATAATATTTAATTTTTTTTTTTTTATTTATTAACAGACACAGAGAGAAAGACAGATAGAGGGAGAGAGAGAGAATGGGCTCGGCAGGGCTTCCAGCCTCTGCAAACAAACTCCAGATGCGTGCGCCCCCTTGTGCATCTGGCTAACGTGGGACCTGGGGAACCAAGCCTCAAAACAGGGTTATTTGGCTTCACAGGCAAGCGCTTAACCGCTAAGCCATCTCACCAGCCCCATGGCCATTTTTAAAACACAAAAATTAGGTGAAAATTCAGTGACTGTCTCTCTCCTGCAACACCGTTCATGGTACCAACATTACTGTTACAGTCAGGTTCACATTGCTGGCACAAACCACTTGGACAAAAGCAGCTTGACAGATGGGGAAGGAATGGGGTTCTTTTTGGCTTACGGACTCGAGGGCAAGCTCTACAATGGCAGGGGCAACAATGGCATGAGCAACAGACATCATCCCATGGCCTACATCTGCTGGACAATAGGAAGAGGAGAGTGTGGCAAACACTGGCAAGGAATGCTGGCTGTAACACCCATAAGCCCTTTCACAACAGTACACTGCCTCCAGGAGGAATTAATCCCCAAATCTCCATCAGCTGGGAAGCTGGTATTTAGAATATGTAAGACTGTGCGGCACACTGGGATCAAACCTCCCCAAGACCTCTCAAACCTCATGTCATGATCCACTCAGGAACAGCAAACTTACCAACAGGCTGATTACAGGCTCTGCCTCCAGTAGGCATCTATTGCACCTTGCATTGGTTATTAGAAATTTCAGCTAATGAGCTAAGATTAAAGATCGTTATTAAAGCCAGGAACCCTTAGAGCTTCTGCGTGTTGGCCTTGAATATAAGGAGCAGAAAGTCCACCCACTGGGTCATATGAAGCTCAGAGATCCCAGTAAAACCCTGTGCCTAAAACAACAGAAAACCCAAAGTAAGCAAAATCCAGAGGCATGTCAAGCTTTTCTCCAAACCACCTCAGAAAGTTGCACTTTGGTAAATTGAAGGTAGCTTAGGACAGCAAATAAGCAGCTGACTTCTCTTCAGTGGAAGCACCTGTGCCCAGCATACACAGATTTGGGACTGGTGTGAAGCCTCAGTTTTAAGGAAATCAGTCTCAGATCCTCTACAGCCCAGCTGCCCTCCCCTGATCACTGTCTTCTTTTTGGCTTAATATAGTCTCAGGACCAATCAGAGACAATTCAATGATTATTTAACCAATCAAGACCTCCCAAGTCTTACATCTAAGCAAGGTATGAGGCTGGGGGTGGTGGCTCCCAGCATGCGTGAGGTAGAGGTAGGAGGATCACTGTGAGGTGAAGGCCACCCAGAGAATAGATAGTGAATTCGATGACAGGCTGCGCTTGAGTGAGACCGTACCTCAAAAAAACCAAAGGGGGCTGGAGAGATGGCTTAGCGGTTAAGCGCTTGCCTGTGAAGCCTAAGGACCCCGGTTAGAGGCTCGGTTCCCCAGGTCCCACGTTAGCCAGATGCACAAGGGGGCGCACGCATCTGGAGTTCGTTTGCAGAAGCTGGAAGCCCTGGCACGCCCATTCTCCCTCTCTCCCTCTATCTGTCTTTCTGTGTCTTTCGCTCTCAAATAAATAAATAATTAAAAAAAAAAAAAAAAAAAACCAAAGGGCTGCAGAGATTGCTTAGCAATTAAGACTTCTGCCTGCAATTACAAAGCATCTGGATTCGACCTCCTAGGCCCTATGTAAGCCAGATGCACAAAATGGTGTATTGCATGTGTAGTTCATTTACAGTGGCCTGAAGCCCTGGTTTGTCCATCTTCTCTCTTCACTATCTGCCTCTCTCTAACATAATTTAAATATATATATATATATATATATATATATATATATATATATATATATATATATATATATATATATAATAAAAACTCAGGAAGAGGGGCTGGAGGAGACTAAGAGTGCTGGGTGCACAAGCAAAAGGACCTAGGTCCCATGTCAGCATTAAGGAGAAAAGCAGTTCAGAGAACACAAGTTGGAAATGGTGGCACATGCCTTTACTCCCAGCATTTGGAGGCAGTTGTAGAAAGATCTTTGTGATTTCAATGCCAACATGAGGCTACCTAGTTAATTCCAGGTAATCCTGGCCCAGTGTGTGACTTTACCACAAAAAAAGGGGCGAAAAAGATAAGTTGAATAGGGCTAGACAGATGGCAGAGTGATAAAGGTGTTTCCTTGCAAAGAATTAGGGCCTGGCTTCAGTTCACTGCACAATCAGGGCATGGTGGCACACACCTTCAATCCCAGTGCTCAGGAAGCAGAAGTAGGAGGATAGCTGTGAGTTCAAGACAACCCTGAGGCTATATAGTGAATCCCAGGTCAGCCTGAGCTAGACTGAGACATTGCTTCAAAAATTAAAGAAAAAATAAAATGAACACAAAGACAGCGACAGATAGAGATGCACAAAGTGGGGCATGAATCTGACATTACATGGTAGAGGACCCTGGCACATCCATTCTATCTCTCTGTATCTCTCTCTCTCTCCCCACCCTCTCTCTGACATGTCCCACCCCTCTCCAGTACACATAAAAATGTAATAGGTGTATAAAAAAACATAAAGTTGAAGACTGGAGTGATGGATTAGTGGTTAAGGCACTGTCCTGTGAAGCCAAAAGTCCCATGTTTGACAACCCAGTACCTACATAATAAAGACACATGTGCTGATGCATGTTGAAGGTCGCACATGCACTCAAGATGGCAAATGCATGTGGAGTTGGAACATTGCCTGGAGGCCCTGGAGAGCCAATTCTGTCTCTCTCTCATTAAAAAAAATTAATAAATTAAATCCCAGTTTATTGTGTTTGGTTCAAAAAAGAGATAAGGATGATATGCAAATTTTGCATGTAAATGTGTATTGTGTGCATGACATTGTGTGTGTGTGTCCCAGTGTGTGTTTGATTCAGTCCCCAGGCGTGTGTGCACAAAACACCTTCCTTAAATATAACCCGTTTACCATGATCAAAATCCATTCCCAAAACTGTACCTTACCCAACCCAAAGCCCCCTTGACAGATCCCTTTCCTTTTTCCAATTTAGTCTCTCTTCTCTTTTGTTGCCATCACGTTTTCCCTCCTATTATGCTGGTCCTGTGAAAGTAGGATCAGCCACGTTGAGGCCTTGAAGGAAGGGAGACTTTATAAAAATTAGTTTCCCTTTTTATAAAATGTGTATATGGGATGGAAAAATGGTTAAGCAGCGAAGGCACTTGCCTTTGAAGCCTAAGAACCCAGTTTCAATTCCCAGTACCCACATAAACCACATATATTGGAGGCAAATGTGTCCATAGATTGTTTGCAGTGAGTAGAGGCCCTGGCGTGCCATCACTCAAACACACTCTCTCTCTCACTCTCAGCCCCCCCCCCACTCCCTCTCTCTTTCCCTTACTTTTGCCATCTTTCTCAAATAAATAAGTAAAAATTTACATGAAGCAATTGAAAAGTCTGTTGAGGTGATGCACACCTTTAATCCCAGCGTTGGGAGGCAGAAGTTGGAGGATTTCCATGAGTTCGAGACCACCGTGAGATACATAGCGAATCCTAGGTCAGACTAAGCTAGAGTGAGACCCTTCATCAAAAAGCCAAAAGACAAAACAAAGGAAAACAGAAAGAATACTTTAAAATTTGTCTGTGCTTGAGAGATGGCTCAGGAGTTAAGGCACGTGCCTAGGTTTCATTCTCCAGTACCCATGTTAGCCAGATGCAGATTTAGGCATATGCATCTGGAGTTAATTTGCAGTAACTGGAAACCCTGGCACACCCGTTCTCTTTCTCTATCTCACTTTGCATCTTTCCCTCTCACCTAAATAAATAACAATAAAATATGTATATATATATGTATTTATATTTAAATTCACCTCAGCAATAAGCAGGCCATAGCAGTGTAAGACAGTGGAGTGTGAATTGAAGGAATGACACAATGTTACCAAGTCCAGGGCTAAGTGAGGACAGAAGCCTGAACCTACTTCCTCCATGGCAATTTTGCCCAGAGCTAGGCAGAATTGCCCAGTCACTAACTACATGTGGGGAAGTCCTGGTCCATAGGAAAAAAGTTTCAGGAGCTTCTAGATTTCATGTTGAACTGCAGATTTAGAAGAAAGCTGAGCTTGGAGCATTGCCTAGTGCTCAAATGGTGATGAAGAAGCAGTGTGCTGTTAACCAGGATTTCAGGAACAGTCAAGTGCTGAGAGCAGAAAGACCTCCAGGCTCCCAGCAGGAAGCAGCCACTTGAATTTCTGCAGAAACAGACCCAATGCAAGGTGGTAAAGCCTGCAACAGATACCTAATCCTTCCACGTATGGATGATATCACACATCACCAGGCCTCAAGAACTGCTCATGGACACATCATGGAGGGACGATGGCTCAGCAGTTAAGGCAATTGCCTATGAAGCCTAAGGGCCAAGATTCAATTCTCCAGATCCCAGTTAAACAAGAAACACATGGCGGCATATGCATCTGGAGATTCTTTGCAGTGGGTGGAGGGCCTGGTGGATTCACTGTAGTTCGCTCAGGCTCCCCCCTCCCCCGCCTTCTCTGCATGTCCATTGTCACAAATAAATCAGAAAAAAAGAACTGCTCATGAACAGCTGGAGAATTAAGTCAGAGGTGAAGGCACTTGCTGGCAAAGACAGAAGGACCCAGCTTTGATTCCACAGTAGCCTGGAAATGTCATGTGCATAAGGTGGTAATTTGGCTAGAGTTCATTTGTAAGGGCTGGAGGCCCTGGCATGCCCATTGTCCCTCTCCTATCTCTCAATGTATATCTAAAAACTGCTGGTGGACCTGAGTTGTGATCCACCGAACCCACATCCCAAGCAAAATCCATAGTACACATCTGGGAATCACATGTACCTATGAGAAAATAGGAGGCCAATGCACAGAACCACAGAAATTCACCAGCATGGTAAATAAGAGACTGTCTAAAGGTAGAAGGAGAGGACATACACCCAAAGTTGTCCTTTCACCTCCACATATGATCTGTGATGCATGTAAACCAAAAGATGTGTGCTTGTTTGTGTCGGTGTTTATATGACAGAGAAGCAAGACCTAACTATAAAGTGCCAGAAACTAACCAGATTATAAGTATGTACAAAAAGTATAGTGAAGAATTTTTTTAAAACCTGTTTTAAGAAAAATCCATGACATTTCAGAAAACCTGGAGAAATTAGCCAATATTCTAACAAAAAACTGAACTGACAGGTCAAATTCATATTTACTTGTTTCCAGGTATGGTCTCACTCTAGGATTTAAACTTACTCTGTAGGCCCATGCTGACCTTGAACTAAGTAATCCTCCTATCTCTGCCTAACAAGTGCTGAAATTAAAGAAAACACACTTTCGTGCCCAACATTTTTTCTTAAAAGTTTTAAAGCTTTTATTTATTTGCATGCAGAGAGAGAATGAAGAGAGACATAGAGAGTAAGAGAGAGCATGACAACTGATCACCAGGACCTCTAGGCAGTGCAAGTGAACTCTAGATGCAAGCAGTACTGTGCATCTAGCTTTATGTGGGAAATGGAAAATAGAACTTAGGTCAATAAACTTTGTAGGCAAGTAACTTGGCCTTTCAGGCATTTCTCCAGTCCTTGAATAAAAGAAATACAAAAGGGTGAGAATTTCAAATCATGTGACAGCTGACTTCTCAAAATACACCTTACAGGCCAGGAGAAACCGATATCACTTAAATGAAATTTTTTGATTGAAGGAGGAAAATACTACCTTTTCACCACCCAAAGAGGGTCATTGTTAACAGTTTTGAAAAACATTTCATTTTTATTCATTTCCTTCATATATAAAGAGGCAGAAAGAGAGATATTGAGAGGGAGGTAGAGAGAGAACTGGCACGACAGGGCCTCCAGCCACTGCCAATGAACTCCAGACATATGTAACCCCTTGTCCATCTGGCAAACCTCAGTCCTGAGGACTTGAACTTGGGTGCTTTGGCGTTGCAGTCAAATGCCTTAATCACTAAGTCTTCCCTCTAGCCCATTCCTTCTTAACATATTTTATCATTTTGCTGATAAGTGTAAAATCAAAAGATCCATTTTCTTAGGGCGTGAGTGTGGACACACGTATACACACACACACACACACACACACACAAACACACACGCACACAAACATACACACACAGAGACACAGAGACACAACACACTAAAAATAAAGGAGGGGACAAAGCAGATCCAAATGTATCTTCCTGACTTTTGCAAACCTGTGGGTTATGTGACCATCCTGCTTTATTTCCTGATGTCACTAGCCAGACCTAGAGCTTTTGTGAGCTCTCACTTGCATCTTCTGCTGATGAAATTTCCTTCATTTGCCTCTGACTTTCCTTAGGAAGTTATGTGTCCTATCGCTTCTTTCCATTAGAGGGCATCATGACCACTAATTCTTTGCCTGCTTCCCTCCTCCTTCACTCCACAAGTTAAGTTTCTCACCATAAAGTTAAAATCATTCAGAATAAACTTGATGTTGTATTATTTCATGGATTTCTGAAGAGACAGTCAGTGGAACAGGAGAGAGTCATTAAGAGTGAAGGCTGTCTGGGGTATGTGAATGTTTCCTGCTCTCAGATCATGCTGAAAACCTCTACTTTCTACTCCCTTTATTTGCAACATTTGGCACAGTAACATTTGCTTTTTCATTCACCTAATGCATGTTCACAGACTCCCTGCTATGTGACAGACTGGACTGCATAGAAGAAAGCATCAGACAGCTCTACAGCCTATTTGTCATTAGCCAACACTGACACACAAAGGTGCACAGGGCACTTCAACATCACTTATTCCTGCTTTTCTGCAAATAGCAATGAAAAAGGGAACAATCAGGTCAGAGAGATGGCCTAGAGATTGAGATGCAGTCTGTAAAGACTAAGGATCCAGTTTTGATTCCCCAGAACATATGTAATCCATGTGCTCATGGTGGTGCATAGTTGTGGAATTCTTGTGCAGTGTCTGCAGGTCCTGGTGCACCCCTTCTTCATTCCCCTATCTTCATCTCAAACACACACATAAATAAGTAAATATATAAGAAAAACTTTTTAACTACTTTTATATTTGTTTCAGTAACAATTAGGAAAATGATAGAGAGAGAGAGAGACAGAGGGAGGGAGAGACTGGGCGTACCAGGGCCACAGCCACTGACAACCAACTCCAGTTACATGTGCCACCTTGTGCAATTTGCTTAGATGTGACTTAGACATTCAAATATGGCTCCTTAGGCTTCACAGGCAAGCAGGTTATGTGTGAAGCCATATTGCCATCCCTAAATTATTTTTTCATATTAAAAAGAAATTGACAGGGAGGGAAAGAGGCAGAGAAAGAATGGGCATGCAAATGAACTCCAGAAGCAGACACCACCTTATGCATCAGGCTTACATGGGTATTGGGAAATCAAACCTGGCTCTATAGACTTTGTGTGCAAGTGCCTTAACCACTAAGCCATCACTCCAGTACAAATAAAATATTTAAAAATAAGGGACCAACACATGCTGGCTTGATGGCTCAGTTGGTAAACTTCATGTCTTTTAGGATGGAGAGAGACCATCTTTCAAAACATGGAGAGGGAGGGTAGGATAGGTAGCCCAGGGTTAAGATGCATGCTAACAGCCAAATGTCTGAGGTTTGATTCCACAGTACACATGTCAATGAAAGTAAACAACTTTCCTCCCATGAGCTGTTTTGGTCAGGCATTTTGCGGCACCAATGAGAAGATAACTGCAACACACAAAAGCAGGAGGACCTCAGGTTTTATACACAATTCATATGTAAAAGGCAGATATAGCCAGCTATTGAGTGGCAGAAACAGGTTCCTGAGACTTGCCAGCCAACAATCTGGTGATATATACATACACATATACCTATATACATACATACATACAAATATATATATTCAGTTCTTTATTGTTTGTAGTTTGCATCTGCTGGCTACCTGGCTGGAGGAAATGTCACTGGGTGATCTTAAGGTGTGTTGGTGGGTTTCAAATTTCAATCTAAAGAAATGCAAAGTGTGCCTAGCTGGAATTCTGAAGTGTGCTGTGGCTTTTGACCTTTAGGCTTGTACTTCTCTCTCTGTCTGTTTGGGCCTGTGAAGGCAGGCCAGCTTCTTCTGCCATTATGAAACTTCCCCTAGATCTGTAAGCTTCAATAAATCCCTTCCTCCATAACTGTGCCTGGTCTGAAAGTTCATCTCAGGGAACGTGAAGCTGTCTGCCACACCTAATATATGGTCTATTTTACGAATGTTCCATGTGCTGATGAAAAGAATGTATATTCTTCAGCATTTGGATGAAATATCCAGAATTTATATTATGGTGGTTTGATTCAGGTGTTCCCCATAAACTTAGGTGTTCTGTATGCTATGTTCCCAGCTGATGGATATTTGGGAATTAATGCCTCCTGGAGGGAGTGTATTGTTGGGGCCAGGCTTATGGGCTTTATAGCCAGTTTCCCCATGCCAGTGTTTGGCACACCCTTCTGTTGGTGTGGTCCATCTTATGATGGCCAGGGGGTGATGGCCACCCTCTGCTCATGCCATCGTTTTCCCCTGCCATCGTGAAGCTTCCCCTCCAGCCTGTAAGCCAAAATAAACCTCTTTTTCCCAGAAGCTACTCTTGGTTGGGTGATTTCTACCAACAATGTGAACCGGACTGCAACAGTAAAGTGGTACCAAGGAGTGGGATTGCTGCTAGACACCTGACTGTGTGGCTTTGGCCTTTTGGAGCTGATTTTCAAGAGGAAGGTGGAAGGAGTTGAAAACTTGGCCTAAGAGATGTCTTGCAGTGCTGTAAGTACAGCTTGAAGGACTATTCTGGTCAGAGCTGAAAGACCTGAAGGCAGTAAGAACTATGGACTGTGAGGTTTGGCTTATGAGGGTGAGAAAGAGCTTTGCTTGGACTGGGCTAGCAGTTTGTGTGAGAAGCTTGCTCTTATGCCCGTGTCCTGAGAAGTTGTGCAGGGTTGCTTTGTGTAGAAATGAACTGGTGTGTGCAGAGGGATATGGCACAGAAAGAAAAATCTTTGGGTGAACTGTTGCCTGTTCAGCTGCAACTGAGAGAGAGATTACAACCTATGAGACTTGGCTAGCTGACCTGCTCTGGGGCAACAAGAAGAATGTAGACTCTTTTGAATGGGCCGGAGTGCTCAAGAAGTCCTGTTCTTCAACGTCTGCTTTAATCCCCCCTGGATTAACAAATTGGCACCCTACCTGGTATCGTGGAGTATAAGAAATGCTGGAAAGAGGGTCATTGAGTTTGCAACATGGTCTTGTGTTTTGGAAATGGCCATGGGCAGTGTGAAGCAGGTCTGCTGGTTGCCTGCACAGAGACCCCATGGGGCCTTGAGGATGAACCGTGGCTTGCATTGGAGACCCAGTGGAGATGCCGGGACCATGAGATGGCTGCCAAGGAGCTGCCGGCCCCGATGAAGTTTCCCAGGACTGTGAGTAGCCTAGCTGGAGGGATGGAATTGGAATGCCAGAGACTAGTTGCTGGTTAGAATTATCAGACTTGAAGATTTGTCTCTGGTTAGAGTTGGTGGACTTGAAGCTACAGGGATTGATATTTGCCCTGGTTGTTTTAAATCTTGTATTGGTTGAATGTTTCTTTGCTATGCCCAATACCATCTTTTGCAGTGTGAATATTTATTCTGTGCCATTATGGGTTTTTTGAAGTTATTTTTTGGTATTATGGCTCAGTTAAAAGATCTTGGACTATGGGGATGTTTCAACATCATTGGGGTTGATAAAAACTATGGGACTTTTAAAGTCAGACTGAATGCATTGTATTTTACATCATGTATGGATATCAGTTTATGGGGGCCAGGGGCGGAATGTGGTGATTTGATTCAGGTGTCCCTCATAAACTTAGGTGTTCTGAATGCTAGGTTCCCAGCTGATGGATATTGGGGAATTAATGCCTTCTGGAGGGAGTGTATTGTTGGGGGCGGGCTTATGGCCTTTATAGCCAGTTTCCCCATGCCAGTGTTTGGCACACCCTCCTGTTGTTGTGGTCCACCTTATGTTGGCCAGGGGGTGATTTCCACCCTCTGCTCATGCCACCGTTTTCCCAGGCCATTGGGGAGCTTCCCCTCGAGCCTGTAAGCCAAAATAAATCTCTTTTTCCCAGAAGCTGCTCTTGGTTGGGTGATTTTTAACAGCAAAGCAAACCGGACCGCAACATATATGTTAGGTCCATTCCTTCTATGACCTCATTTAATCCAGGTCCCTCTTTGTTTAGTTTTACCTGTGATGACCTGTCAATTGATGAGAGTGGGGTGTTGAAGTCACCCACTATCACTGTGTTTGCTGTTATCTGTGTCCTTACTTCTAATAGCATTTGTTTGATGAATTTGGTGACCCCCATGTTAGGCACATATATGTTTAGGATTATCATGTCCTCCTGTTGGAGGGTGCTTTGAATCAATATAAAGTGGACTTCCTTGTGTTTCTTAAGTAATGTTGGACTGAAGTCTACCCTGTCAGATATTAGGATAGAAACCCCTGTTTGTTTTCTAGGTTCAGTTGCTTGAAACACCATTTTCCAACCTTTCAACCTAAAATAGTGTCAATCCTTTGTAGAAAGGTGGGATTATTGGAGGAAACAAATTGAAGGATCCTGATTTTGAACCCAGTTTACAAACCTATGGCTTTTGGTTGGGGCATTGAGGCCATTGATATTAAGAGATACTATTGAAACTATTGAAAGGAATGTATTCATTTTTGCAGCTGGTGGTTTTACCTTTGCCCTCTTGTGTTCACTAGTATTTGAGTATTGTTTTTTTTTTTTTTTTCTTTTTCTTCACCATGGAGGATTCTTTCATGTATTTTATGTAGGGCTGGTTTTGTCTTCAAATACTCCTTTAGCTTTCTTTTTTGGGGGAATGCCCTTATTTCTCCATCTATTTGAATGGATAGCTTTGCAGGATAAAGTAACCTTGGTTGACAGTTGTTATCTTTCAGAACATGGATTACATCACTCCATGCCCTTCTGGCTTTTAAAGATGGTGTTGAGCCATCTGCTGTAATCTTGATAGGCTTGCCTTTGTAGGTAACTTGATTTTTTTTTTTCTCTGACTGCTTTCAATAATTTTGATCTGGTTTCTGTGTTTGGTAGTTTGATTATAATATGGTGAGGAGAGGTTCTTTCCAGGTTTTGTCTGGCTGGTGTCCTAAAGGATTCCTGTATTGGCATGGGACCCTCTTTCCCAATTTGAGGGAAGTTTTCATCTATGATTTTGGTGAAGACACCTACTATGCCTTTGGATTGAAATTCTTCTCCTTCTACTATGCACTGAATTCTTATACTTGATCTTTTCATAGTGTCCCAAATATCTTGAAATTCCCACTCATACTTTACTATTAGTTTTCTTTCTTTTTGTTGGACTGTATTCAAGTGGTCTTGTAGCTTAGATATTCTGTCCTCTCCTTCATCCATTCTACTGGTGAAATTTTCTACAGGTTTTTTTTTTTTATTTCATTAACTCTGTTCATAGCTAGTAATTCTGATTGCATTCTATGCCATTACCATAGTGTTTTTATTACTATGGCTTTGTAATATACCTTTAGAACAGGTATGGTGATGCCCCCAGAGGTATTTCCTTTGCTGAGGATATGCTTGGATATCTGAGGCCTTCTGCCCTTCCATGTGAAATTTGTGATCATTTTCTCTATCTCTGTGAAGAACAATGTTGGGATTTTGATTGGAATTTCATTAAATCTGTATATTTCCTTTGGTATTATTGCCATCTTCACAAGGTGAATTCTGCCTCTCCAGGAGCATGGAAGGACTTTCCATTTTCTTAAGTCCTCCTCAATTTGTTTTTTGAGTGTTTTTATGTTTTCATGATATAGATCTTTCACTTCCTTGGTTAACATTATTCCAAGATATTTTGTTGTTGTTGTTGCTATTGAAAATGGGACCATGTCCCTTATTTCTTTCTCTGTACCTTTGTCA
>NW_025423517.1:0-52500 GCF_020740685.1 Jaculus jaculus | reverse complement strand
ACCCAGTTAGCTGGAGAAGCCAGGCATGGTGACAGCCTTGATAGGAAGTGGGATGGTAAGGTGTGGTTGGAATGTTCCCCATTTGGGAATCACTCAACCTTGAAAGAGGCAAATAACTGAAAGGAAACCTACTCACATAATTGGTGGAAGAATGTAAACTGTGGGCTAAGGAGTCTGAGCTGTATGTAACCATTTTTAAATTTATAATTTCTTTATTATTTGAGAGAGAGAGAGAAAGAGACTGATATCAGCATATCACGTTGTCCAATCATTGCAAACCAAGTCCAGATTTTTGAGGAAAGGTCTCACTCTAGCTTAATCTGACCTTGAATTAACTATATAGTCTCATGGTGGTTTCAAACTCTTGGAATTCCTCTGAACTCTTCCCCACAGGTGCTGGGATTAAAGCTGTGTGCCACTATACAAGACTTTTCAAATGTATTTTTTATCTATTTTTATTAACATTTTCCTAATTATAAAAAATAAATCCCATGGTAATCCCCTCTTTCCCCCACTTTCCCCTTTGAAATCCCATTCTCCTTTATATCCCCTCCCCATCTCTCATCAGTCTCTCTTTTATTTGGATGTTGTGATATTTGCCTCCTCTTATGATGGTCTTGTGTAGGTAATGTCAGGTACTATGAGGTCATGGATATTGAGGCCATTTTGTGGCTGGAGGGAGTATGTTATAAGGAGTCCTACCCTCCCTTTGGCTTCTTTTCACCATCTCTTCTGCATTAAACCCTGAGCCTTGGAAGGAGTGATCGAGATGTCACTCGGTGCTCTAATAACTCCTTTTCAGCACTATGATACATTCTGAATCATCCTAAGGTTATTGCCATCTAAAAAGAGAAGATTCTACACCAAAAGTGAGAATAGCATTAATATAAGGGCATGAATTTTAAGAGTAGTTCTTACTGGGTATGTTGATAAGCATAGTATATACACTTATCCAGACATCATCAGATGTTACACCCCTAGGGCTCATGACTACCCCTGTATTGAGTTTTCAGTATCAGGGATGTATTCCCTCCCATGGAGGAGGCCTCCATTCCAATTGGAGGGCAGTTTGTTTCCACCATGACAGAAGTGCCAATGTTGCACCCGTTGGCCCATTTGGCCTGGCTGGCCAGTTATAAGGCTTACAGTATTTACTGTTGAGTATCTTCACTTGTGGTATCTCTCCCATTGAACTACATTTAGAATGGCTTCTTCCAGCTTTCTGTCAGCTGGTCTACAGGGAGGAGGTTATCAGCTCAGTTCCAGCAGTATTTCTCAGTGGCCTTGCAGCCCAAATATGTGAAGTCTTCAGCAATAGGGTCTTACCATTTGTTCCTGGTGTGACATCAAGGGCCTCAGCAATGGCCTATAATGTTGTGGGGCCTCAGGTACCTCCCTGGCCAACAACTCACTGGTGGTATCCCATCCCTGGCACTGAAAATTTTCTAACAAACATCTATGGCTCTTAGTCTTTCATTGTCCATTGCATAATGGGTCCCATTTTACAAATAGTTTTAAATATTATTAATTCCACAGAAATACACTTAAAAGAATCTATATTTGCCATAGATTGGTCCCTAAAGTAATTGCTATAATTTCCTGGCAAGTTAAACTACAATTCCAATATAATAGATATGAATCTTTTTCTAAAAATGCAATCAATGGGTGCAATGTAATGTACAATGTTACTGTAAAACATAATAATGATCCTATTTGTCTTCAATTTCAGTTTGGAATTTGTAATTATTTTGTACAGAACGAAATGCAACAACAAATCTATGTTGAAAACAATTCCATGATATGATGTCATGCTTTCACCCGAAGAACACTCATTTTTTTTAAAATAATTGTTTTGTTTGTTTTATTTGTATACAAACCCAGTGTCCAGGAATTCCTCATTTTCTAATCTCCAGTTCATAATTGAGCAGACCTCTGAATTGCAAGGAATGTCCTCACATGAGCCATTTCTTCCAAATCATTCTCCTTCTAACATTGAAACTTTTCTACCAGCTAACTTCCACCACAACACAAGTAAAAAGTAAAACAAAGGAAGGTGGATAGAATTGTTGGTGACAATAAGTTTGATAACATTAATATATTTCTTTTGAGTACTCACAGTGGGGCTTGCCATATTTACCAGCACATGGAATGCAGAATTAGAAGGGTTGCTGTGAGTTTGAGGCCACCATGGGATTATATAATTATTCCAGGTGAGCCTGGGATAGAATGAGACCACACTTCTAAAAAAGAACATAATGAAATAATAAAAATAATACCCACAAGGATATATATTATATTTGGAGGCTAGAGAGATGGCTAAGTAGTTAATGGTACTTAATTCTTCAGTATCCCTAAAGGGGTAGATGCACAAATAGATACATTAGTTTGGAGTTTGTTTTCAGTAACAAAAAGACCTAATGCTATCTCTCTCTGTCCCTCCCTCCCTCCCTTCCGTCCTCTTTCCCTCTCTCCCTCCCTCCTTCCCGCCCTCTTTCCTTCTCTCCTTCCCTTCCTCCCTCCCTCCCCTTCTCCTGCCCTTCCTCCCTGCTTCTCTCTCACTTGCTCTTTCTCAAAAGTTAATTTAGTTACAGGTAGAGAGAGATAAGGAGAAGAGAGACAGAAACAATGGGAATTCCAGGGCATCTAGACACTGCAAACAATCTCCAGAAACATATACTATTTTAAACATTTTTGGCACCTCAGCAGGCGCAAGCAAGAGAGACAGTCTGGGCTTGTGTGGCAGTTGCTGTGGGACTGGGCTCGCTGAACGTGTACTGGTAGGAGCAGTAATGTGGGCATGTGTGCAGAGCAGTTTAAGCTTCCGCTGACAGGGATGGATGGGTGCGCGATCAGCACGTGATTGGCTCTCATTCAGATCACAGCGCAGCAGGGCTTGGCGGCAGCTATTTGATGGGAGGGGTGGTCTACCCGCCCACGAGGGGATCTGCAGTCCCCTGTTCCCCCCCCCCCCCCGTGCCCTCCCACTGACAAGAAGTCCCAGAAAACACTTAATGTTTTGGCTTTCTTTGCCCGGGATTTGCTGTACAGCTAGGCGGTCGCCATCTTGGCCTGAAGTCCCCCTCATTAATAAGTTTTAAGGTAGGATTTCCCTCTTGTACAGGCTTTCCCAAAATTCAAGATGCAGTCTACACGTGGCTGCAAAACCATAGTGATCCTGCTTTCTCTGCCTGTTTAGTATGGTGTAGTAAAAGTGTGTACCATTATGTCTGGCCTTAGAGGTTTTCAGCTCTCCCTTCAAGCAGCATTCTTGCTGATCTCAATTTCTCTATCCAGTCTTGTCAGTCGTTCATAAAGTAGGCATACTGGCATGTGTTTATTTACAAGAATGCATATATCTTTTCTTGAATTGTTGGTCTATTTTTGTTGTCTAGGGTAATGCAAACATAATAGTCACTCTTTGGTTATGAGTTGTACTTGTTTATAATATCACGCTACCTTTGAACTCATAGCTAACCTTTACTTTATAGGTCTTTTCAGGCAGTGCTGGGGATAAAGGTGCATGCCATTACTTCAAGCTCAATGTGTTTATGATAATTAACTCTGTTAAAACTGGAAAAAAGCAGATGAAATGAAAATTTGCCTAATGGGTCCAATGTTACAGATATATTTAAATGTTAGTAATTAAACGGAAATACAGTAGAAAAGAATATATATTTTCCACAGATTGGTCCCTAAAGAAATTGCTATCAGTACCTGGCAAGTAAAACTACAATTCCAATATAATAGATATGAATCTTTTTCTAAAAATGGAATTCATAGGTGCAATGTAATGTACAATGTTGAAAAAAGTCTTTCATATGATGTCATGCTTTCAACCAAATTACACTCGTTTTTTTGAATGTTTTTGTTTGTATACAAACCCAGTGTACAGGAATTCCTCATTTTCTAATCTCCAGTTCATACCTGAGCAGACACCTGACTTGCAGGAAACATAGTTACATGAGCCATTTCTTCCAAATCCTTCTCCTTCTAACATTGATACTTGTCTACCAGCTAACTTCAACCACAACAACACAAGTTGGAGTAAAACAAAGGAAGATGGATAGAATTGTTGATGATGATAAGTTTGATAACATTATAATATTTCTTTTGTGGAGGCACGGTGGGGCTTGCCATTATTATCAGCACATGGGATGGAGAATTAGGAGGATTGCTGTGAGTTTCAGGCCACCCTGAGACTATATAATGGACTATAAAATAAACCAGGTCAGCCTGGTTTAGAGTGACACCACACATCCACAAAAGAACAAATAAGAAATAATAATAATACCCCAAAGGATATACATTATATTTGCACTTCAGAGGGATGGCTCAGCAGTTAATAGTACATAATTCTTCAGTATCCGTATAGAGGTAGATGCACAAAAAGATACATAAGCCTTGAGTTTGTTTTCAGTAACACAAAGACCTAATCCTTATTCTTTCTCTCTCTCTTCTCCTCTCTCTTTCTCTCTATCTTCCCCTCTCTCTTTCTTTCTTTCTCTCTCTCTCTTTCCCCCTCTCTCTTGCTTGCGGTCTCTCAATAGTTAATTTACTTACAGTCAGAGAGAGACAGAAAGAAGAGAGAGAGAGAAACAATGGGAAGTGCAGGGCCTCCAGCTGCTACAATCATTCTCCAGATACATATAGCATTTTGAACTTTTTCATTACATGTATACTGTGGATTCGAACCTGGGTCCTGGGGCTTGCATAGTATATGCCTCAACATCTGAGCCTTTCCTTCTCTCTCTCTCTTTTTCTCCCTGTGCCTCGTGTGTGTGTGTGTGTGTGTGTGTGTGTGTGTGTGTGTGTGTGTGTGTGTTTTGTGTTCCATTACCATTAAAACTACTCAAAAATAAATTTAGAGAAAAAAAATAAATGTTGCTGGAAATGTATTTCTTGCAATGACAGTATGTGTATATATTGTGAGTTGTGTAGTGTATACATGTTTGTAGATGCATATGTTCGGAGAAGAGGATGATATTCGCTGTCCTCTTTGATCACTAGTCCAAATTACTTCCCAGAAGCAGAGTTTCTCCCTGAACCAGATCTCCTCTAATTTTTTTAACTCAAAGTAAATTAGAAGTCACAGTATTCTATGCATTGTCAAGTCTGATAGTGTATCACAGGAGGCAGTGCAATTTTTCTCTTAAAGCCACTTCATGGGTTCTGTAGATTTCATTCCATTTGTTCTCTTTTTTATGCCAGCATACTATAGGGTTTCTAAACAAATATTCAAAATTAACAGGCCCATTCCAGGTTATGGTCACCGCAATGTAGGGGTAATTTCTGTGAAGTATAATCTCAGAATTAATCCCTTTAAATGGTCCATACATAATAAGAACCCCATAAAATCCTTTTTATTTATGTTGAATAGTCTTATATAAAGTCATTCTTTCAACTGAATAAACTACAAGTATCACTCTTTGTCTTCTAACTAATATGATTTCGTCTGGAAATCTCCTAAGAAAAACTTTTGGAACCAATTTTGATTTTGCCCAATCATGATGACATATCCGTGAAGACAGTGTATGTCTCTTCATAAGACATAGGCCTCAGAAAGATTCAATTATTTTTTCTTATTTTTCAGATTGTAATATTGCACAATATAGCTTACTTTTCATATGAGAAAATAATAGATGGTTTACAAAGAGATGTATGATAATGCTTTTAACAAGTAATCACAGCATTTAGTCATGAAGGCAAAATCTTCAGTCACTTTTGAACATACTTTCATTTATTTATTTAAAAATTATTTATTTATTGGAGTGAGCAAGACAGGGAAAGAGGCAGACACAGATAGAGAGACAGAGAGAAAGAGTGGCTGTGCCACGGCATCCAGCAATTTCAGAAGAACTCCAAACTCATGAGCTACCTTATGCATTTTTGCATGTGGGTCCATGGGAACCAATCTGAGGTCCTGTGCCTTTGCAGGCAAACAACGTAACTGGTAAGCCATCTCTCCTGCCAACATTTTTTAAAAATTATTTATTTATTTATTTATTTGAGAGCGACAGACACAGAGAGAAAGACAGATAAAGGGAGAGAGAGAGAATGGGCGTGCCAGGGCTTCCAGCCTCTGCAAACGAACTCCAGATGTGTGTGCCCCCTTGTGCATATGGCTAACGTGGGACCTGGGGAACCGAGCCTCGAACCGGGGTCCTTAGGCTTCACAGACAAGCGCTTAACCCGTAAGCCATCTCTCCAGCCCAACATTTTTTTTAAAGGTAGGATCTCCTTCTTTCCTACGCTGAAGGAGAACCCATATTAAATCTCAGGCAGGCTTTAAAATAATAGTTACCAGACTACATCAGACTTGTGAGTGCTGGGAATAAATATGTATGACATCCCATCAAGCTCAATGTTTTCATATTAATGATCACTCCTGATGGTTGAAAATAATAGATGAAACAGAAAGGTTGCAAAATATTGCAGCTTTTACAAATAGATTAATATTGCGGTAAGAAAGTAGGAATGCACTAGAAAGAAACATGTATTTGCAATAGATAACCCCAAAATGTGAATGCTATCATTTCCTTGTAGTAAAGATATAATTCCAAAGAAAAGCATAAGTAAGTGTATCAGAGAATCATGATTTGCAATGTTGTTTACAAAAGAAGCATAAATCTTAGCAAAGCTTTATGTTTTTCTTCCATGACAAATTGGGATTCTTGATACCGACATATAAGAATATATTATTGAATTTATTTATTTGATAGAGAAACAGAGTGAGAAAGACAGACAGAAAGAAAGAGAGAGAGAACTTGTATGGGTTATCAGGCCCTAGATCCATTGCAAAAAATATGCAGTTGCTTTAGGTCCCTTGTGTATCTCGCTAAAATGGGACCTTGGGAATTGAATCTGGGACTTTAGCTTTGCAGCCAAATGCCTCACCTTCTAACCAATGACTTAAACAATGTTTTAAAAATATTATTTATGTGCAGGAAGACATAGAGAGAGAGAGAAATTGAAGAAAGACAGAAAGAGAAAGAAAATGGGAAATCCAGGCCTTCCATCAACTGCAGACGAACATGTACTCCTTGAGCAACTGTCTTGCGGGATTGCTGGGGCATCTAAACGGGGTCCATTTTCTGTACTTGTATACACCATAACAGTAAGCCATACATCCAGCCCCAGATTGCGATTCTTCATTAGTTTGTGGGTAAAGTAATTCCACCACAATTTTTACCTATGTTATTTGTTGATCTTCTGTTATGTGCTTACCTTAATCTCATTACTAATGTTGAATGTTACTGAATAAACAACAGGAACTTAGCTGATTTTTCAATAGCTTACTCTTCTGGACCTTCATTCCATGTGTGACCTATGTGAGGTCATGAAATTTCCCAAGAACAACAGAAAAGGGGACCCCATCCACTAGCATACACATTTTGACCCTCATATTCTTAATTCTTTCTACCCAGCCTGCAGCAAATTTCGTAGGACATCAAGACAAAGAGAATGTCGATACTTTTACATGAGTCATATTCCCCAATTTGTCCTTAGAGTCGTCAGTGTCTACTGCCTCAAACATATGATGGACCTCTGGCTAGGAAGGAGCTCAGCACTCTATATAATGTCTCAGTCCTCTGTAAAATCTTCAAGTCCCATGCAGATGTGAGCAGGTAACTCATGCTTCTCGGGTGCCTCATTATTATATCACACAGACATTCCCTGGAAATTCATGGCATTCTCCTTGAGCTTGAATTTGCAGATTCTCTAGCCTAGGGTGAGAGCATTAAGCTATCACCCTAGGTTAGAGAATCTGCACTTTTAAGGTAAATTATCGGATTTGTCGACTAAACATAGACTGCTGATGTATAACCATGTGCTATATGGAATCATTTTTCTTTAAATTTATCAATGTTTTAGACTTCATTCCGTCAGGTAGAAGTAGCAAGCCTACTCTTATGGGGATGTCTGAAATATGAGTGAACAGGTCACTTAAGTGCCTGTTTCTCTAGGAATGATGTGGTCCAACTTAGCACACGTTATTAGGCTGTGGGAGGGTGTACACCAAGAGTCTATAGCCAGATGATAGACCATAAGACCCTTCCTCTAATATAAAATATTCAGAGATTTAAAAGTCTTAGAGAAAATTTGTGTTCACTTTCTTGCACTCTTCCCTTAATATTGTCATTGATCATCATTATAGGTCAACTTTTCTGGAATGTGCATGGATGTTGGTACAGGAATATTGATAGAGAGGCAGAATGCCACTACTTTCAAGAGAAGTCTTTTATATCTGGTGACACAGGCAGTTGGACTCTTATTTTTATTTTGAACTTCCATCACAAAATTTATTCTTTTTCTTTCAATTTCTTTGTTCCAAATATGTATTTCTTTGTTTAATTCCTGTCAGAACAATATTTGTAAGTACGCACCACACATGGTAACTGCCGTGCCCCTCTCTTGCAACCTTCTGTTCCCCGAATTTTCATGAGCATCAGATTCTTCATTGTTTTTTTTTTTCTTTATCTATTTTATTATTGTGTCCTTAGCAGTGGCAAGAAATATGATTCAGTGAATTTTGTATAACAATTCATGTAAGTTTATGTTTTTTTTTTAATATTTAATTTTATTTAAGGGTTAAAGCGACAGATAGATAAAAAGAAAGAGTAGGCACACCAGGAATTCAATCACTGCATTTGAACTCCGGACACATGTGCCCCCTTGTGCTTTATGTGTCTTACCTGGGTCCTGGTGACCCAAACCCTGGTCCATTGTCTTTGTTGGGAAAAGAAATAACCCCTAAGTGATTTTCCCTGTCCCATTCCTTCTTTACTTCCTCCCTTCCTTCCTTCCTTCCTTCCTTCCTTCCTTCCTTCCTTTCTTTCTTTCTTTCTTTCTTTCTTTCTTTCTTTCTTTCTTTCTTTCTTTCTTCCCTTCCTTTCTTTTCTCTAGTTTTTTGTCTTTCTTCCTGTAATATTGTTTTGCACTGTAGTGTTTCCCTCTTGTACAGGCTGCCCAGCAATTCACGATGCAGTCTCAGTGTGGCTGCAAAACAGTGGTGACCCTGATTTCACTGCTCCTCAAGTACTTGGTATTAAAGATGTGCACCATCAAGCCTGGCCTATTGTAGGTTTTCATATTCTCCCTTCAAACATCACTCTTGCTCATCTCAATTCCTCTCCTCAGTCTTGTCAGTCCTTTGTAAAGTGGGTTTATTGACATATGTTTATTTACAATGATGCACATACATTTACTTGAATTTTTGGTCTATTTTTGTTGTTTTTGGTTTCTCTTTGCTTCTGTTTAAGGAACACCAGACACTCAAAAACAATATGTGGTGTTGACTCGGTTTGTTCATCACAGGAGGCAGTGGGATTTTATATGGAAAGCCACTGTCATTGCTTCTGTTCATTTCACCCTAGTATTTTCTCACCTAAATGCTACCATACCATTGTGTGTTACATAATTATTCAAAATTAATAGGCACAATCCAGTCTAGAGTAATTGAAACATACTTGTCACTCTTTGGTTATGAGTTGTGCTTGTTCATAATATCAGGCTACCTTTGAACTCATAGCTAACCTTTATTTTTTAGGCGTTTTCAGGCAGTGCTGGGATTAAAGGTGCATGGAATTACATCAATCTCAATATGTTTATGATAAGCAACTCTCTTGATAATGAAAAATCACAGATGAATTGAAAATTTGTGTAATGGGTCAGATTTTGCAAATAGCTTAAATGTTAGTAATTAAAAAGTAATACACTAGAAAAAAATATATGTTTTCCTTACATTTGTCGCTAAAGAAATTGTTATCATTTTCTGGCAAGTAGAAGTATAATTCTAATATAACAGATGTGAATATTTTTCTAAAAATGGAATCACTGGGGGACATGTATTGTACAATATTACTGTAAATTATAATAATCCTCCTTTTTTTTCTTCAATGATAGTTTAGAATATTTGGTGATTTTGTGCATAGAGTAATGCCACAACAAATCTATGTTGTTAAAACTCTTTGATATGATTTCCTGCTTTCAAGCAAAGGTAACTCGTGTCTAAGAATTTTTTTGTTTGTTTTGTTTATATACAAACCCACTCTACAGGAATTCCTCATTTTCTAATCTCCATTTCATAATTTGAGCAGACATCTGACTTGCAAGAAATGTAGTCACATGAGCCATTTCTTCCAAATCCCTCTCCTTTTAACACTGATACTTTTCTGCCACAGAACTTCAACCACAACACAAGTAAAGAGTAAAACAAAGGAAGCTGGATAGAATTGTTGCTGATAATATGTTTGATAACATTAAAGTATTTATTTTGAGTAGGCATGGTGGTGATTGCCATTATTCCAGCACATGGAATGCAAAGGTCGGAAGATTGCTTGTGCTGTCTCTGTCAGTCTGTCTGTCTCTGTCTCTGTCTTTCTCTCTTACTTTCAACACTTAATTTACTTTTTTATACTCCGTTTTATGATTTTATTACAATAGCTTTCTAATTTCTAACCAAGTTTCCCAGGTTTTGTGAACTGGTATACATAAACATTTCACATCGTTCACAACATTTATTCATCTGCCATGTGTAAATATTTTAACAACAGAATCATAGTCAAAAGGCAGAAAAGACAACTACATTTTCAGTTTCTTCTTAGGTGAACATTCCAAAACTCGGGTAAATTCTGAGTCTTCACAGTCTTGTCTTTTCTTTTTTTCTTTTTATGGTCACTTTGGTAACCACTGGAGTCACTGGCTTGGAAAACAGGGTCCTGTTCCTCCTGGTGCCTTTTTGTCCTCTTCAACTCTTCCTCCCAGAGGTCATTCACATTACCACTAATAGTTTGGTCCACATCTTCCTTTGGGGTGACATCTGCAAACCTGCTAGCTCTATGGCCACACCATCTGCCTCAAAGATTTTTGGGTGCTTCTTTTTCTTCTTCTTCTTTTTCTTTGGCTCTTGCTCTGAGAGGCATTTACATGATCACTAGTATGTAGGTCCATCTCATCCTGTAGGGTGACATCTGCAAAATCTTCAAGTTCTGTGGCACCGCCCTCTGTCTCAGAAGTTTCTGAGTCTTTCTTTTTCTTCTTCTTCTTTGGCTTTGGTTCCAAGACACCATTCACATTAGCAGTCGTCTGTAGGTACACCTCTTCCTGTGGGGTGACTGCCAAATCCGTGAGCTCCGTGGTGCTACCATCTGCCTCAGAGGCTTCTGCATCTTTCTTCACCTTCTTCTTCGTCTTTGAAACTTTTGCAACAATTTTCTCAATGCCAGTATCTACTACATCTTCAGAAGCTTTATAACTCTTGGATTGCAAACTTGTAATATTCAGTTTTCCTCGAATGCAAAATACTCCCGCAGCATCAGAATCTAAACGAAATACTTCAAATTCCAGTTCATCACCCACATTTATCTCCAAAGTTTGCCAGTGCTCATAAGACATCTGCTCAGGTTTAGGGATAGAGGCATTAAAACAACCATGCGCTAAACAGCCAATGTGACTAGAAGACACTTTATTAACTGTGCCCATCAACTTTTCCTGGTTCAGGGCAAAAAATAAAATCTGCTTCGATGTTAAGATGAATGTGTCCTTGATCACCATAAATGTCTCCCAGTTCACCCACAACTTTGAAGTGATCATATGCGATAGGGACACCTAAAAGGCGAGGCTTCTGGGCCTAAGTGGTCATCTCAAGCTCCTCCATGGCAACCGGGCACACGTTGTCAGCATGGAGCCAGCGGCCTGGTCCTCTGGGGACAGCCGTGGGCACATGCCAAGCAGCTCGCCCTGCGCCCAGCTGACCTCCCCAGCGCCCGTCAGGGTTTCCACGAGCTCACGACGCAGAGCGCGAGCGCCTGTGCGGGCATGGACGCGGCCGGCTCCCGTACCTCCCGAGTAGCGCAGGAGCTCTGCGTCCAGTTGCTCCCAGATCCCCGTGCGCGTCTGGTGCAGGTAGCGGGCGACAGGGCGATGTGCCTGCGGTGCCGCCCGACCACCAGGCACGAGTAGTGGCTGTTCACCAGCGCGCACGCCACGGCGTACGTCTGCTGCTCCAGGCAAGGCACGACGCCGGCGGGTGCCATCCCGGGCCTCTCGGAGACCCCTTGGGGCCGAGGAGATGGGGCGCAGCCGGCGGCCATGCGACCTGTGTGGTTCCCTCGACGCCTCAACACTTAATTTAGTTACAAGGACAGAGAGAGAAGGAGAAGACAGAGAGAAACAATGGGCACTCCAGGGCCTGTAGTTGCAGCAAACAATCACCAGATATGTGCACCGTTTGTACCTTTTCTTAACATGTAAACTGTGGAATCAAACCTGGGACATAAGTCCTTGCAAGTAAGTGCCTTAACTGCCGAGCCTTCTCTCTCAATCTCTCTCATCTCTCTCTCTCTGCCTCTCCCTGTCTCTCTCTCTCTTAAAAAAAATACATACATATATATATATATATATATATATATATATATATATATATATATATATATATATGTATATATGTATGTATGTATCTTTTGCATTCCATTTCCATGGAACTGCTCAAAATTAAAATAACCTTTCCAACATTGGATACTTGTTTTATAGAAAAATATAAATGGCATTGGAAAAGTATTTCTTACACTGACAGGGTATGTATGCAGTATGCATTGTGTAGTGTATATATGTGTCTGCACATGCATATGTGGGGAGAAGAGGATGGCATTCAGTGTCCTGTTTGATCATTTGTCCAAATTATTTCCCTGAAGCAGAGTTTCTCACTGAACCAGATCTGTAATTTTTTGGTCTGAAAGCAAAATTGAAGTCACAGTGTTCTAATTGGAGAGTGGACATTTCACTGAGACTGAGCAGAGTTTGTACTGTTCTCTTTCTTTCCTTCTTTCCTTCTGTTATTCTTTAATTTTGTTTAGAACAATGTATTAGCCTTTAATATTTTTTGTTATTATTATTATTTATTCATTTATTTGTTTTTGATTTTTAAGGTAGGGTTTCACTGTGGTACAGGCTGACCAAGAATGCACTCTGCATTTTCAGAGTTGCCTCAAATTCATGGTGATCCTCCTACATCTGCCTTTTGATTGCTAGAATTCAAGGCATGTACCTCCATGCTTGGCTTAGCATTAGATTTTATTATGGAATTTTATGTCTATTTTGTTTGTTTGTTTCTTTATTTTCTTTAAGGCAAGGTCTCACTCCAGCCCTATATTTTCTGTAATCCACTATGTACTCTGAGTCTGGCATTGAACTCACAGCAATTCCCCTGCCCTTGCCTCCTAAATTCTGTTATTAAAACTTATGCTGTGATACATGGCTATTTTTTAATTGTATGTCTTTAAAAATATGTATTTATTTATAGATGGAGTAGAGAGATAGAGTGAGAGAAAAAGGCTCAGAGAGAGAATGGCTAGCCAGAAACTCTTGCCACTGCAAACAACTCAACATGCATGAACCCATAAGCATCTGGTTGAACATGGATACCACGTTCCAGTTGTAGGTGAGTATTAGGGAAATAAACTGGGTCAACAAGGTTTGGAAAGCCTTCAAACTTCAACCATTGAATCTTGGGACAAGACCTCATTCTGGCACATTCAAACAAAAACTGGTTTGTTTGTTCTCCTCTGGACACATGCATCATTTTTTGCATCTGGATAATATGGTTCTTGGAGAATTGAACCTGGTTGCTTTGGCTTGGCAAGTAAATACCTCAACATGTAAGCAATTCCTCAAGATTTTTTTTTAAAAATTAAATTTTATTTCTTTTAGTTTTTGAGTTAGAATCTCACTGTAGTCCAGGCTGACCTGGAATTCACTATGTAGTCTTAGGCTGGCATCTGATTCACAGAGGTCCTTTTACATCTGCATCCCAAGTTCTGGCCTCAGTGAAAAAAAGTATTTATTTGAGGTGAACAGAAAGAAGCAGATGGAGATGGAAAGGTAAAGAGACAGTGAGTATTTTGGATGCATGTGCTACTTATTGCATCTGGCACTATGGGAGTACTGTGGAATTGAACCCCAGGCCACCTGGCGTTGCCAAGTAGGACCTTCAATCAGTCAGCCATCTCTATAGCCCTCGTCCTTTTACTTTCACCTGCTTGACTCAGGCACTGTTTCATTGACCTGCCCATTTAATTCTAGGAGGTTGGGAGTGTTACACATAAGAGGAAGAGAATTTATTTCAAAACTAGAGATCATGGAAAAGCCAATTTATGTGCTGTAGAGATGGCTTAGTGGTTAATGTGTTTGCCAGATAACTTGGGGAGGCATGTTCGACTCTCCAGATCCAATGTAAGCCAGGCACTAGGAAGTGAGGCAAAAACTAAGTCACACAAAAGCACTAGTTGATGCAAGCCTTCTCCGGACTGTTCTTTCCTCTTACATAAACTCTGACCTAGTTCATATAATATTCCTACGTCTTGTAGCTGTGTGGTTTGGAATGTGAGGCTTTCAAGGTGAAAAGCCAGGCAGAATAAAAGTGGAGTCAGTTGGCTTTACCCAGAACCGAGTTGCACTCGCTCTGCTTCCTAGAAAACAAGTTGGGACTGCCAATGCATCCTTGCATATTGGTAGGTGCCATAGTGACAACCATGGTTGTTAGTGGGTGGTAGTTCAGGGAGGGAAATTGCTCAATTTGGGAAGAAGGAAAGAAGTGTAATGAGATCTGCTCAGACAATTGCTGGAGGAATGTACACTATGGGATAAGGACTCTGACTTGTATATGGCCATTTTTGTTAATTAATTTTTTTTATTATTTGAGAGGTTCAGAGAGCAAGTTAGGAGGGTGCATCAGGACCCCAGTAACTGCCAACCAACTCCAGATGCAGACACTTCCTTTAATCTGGCCTACATGGGTATTGGTGAAGCAAGACTCAAACGACTGTCGTTTAGCCTTCACAGGCAAGTATTTAAACGCTAAGCCATCTCTCCAGCCCTATTGCCATTTTTAAAGAAAAGACTTACAACAGATCATTCTTAAAAAGAAGTGATAGCAGGGCTGCAGAGATGGCTGCGTGTTTAAGTCTGTTGCCTGCAATGTCTAACAAGCCATGTATGATTCTACAGTACCCATGTAAAGCCCGATGCTCAAAGTGGCACAGCAGATGGAGGCTCTGGAACACCCATTCTCTCTGTGTTTCTCTTCCCTCTAACTCTCTTTTCATGAAAACAAATGATAAATAAATAAATGATGTCCTTAAAATTCTAATAGTAATTGTGGGAAATAACATAAACAAGATTAGACATTCTGAGGTTGATTTTTTTTTTTTGGCATATGTATATGTTATATGTGTGCCTGTGTATATTCATTTGCTTGTATATGTGTAGGAACAGATATGTGTGCAGGTGCATGTGTATGGGCTTGTGTGGGGGCAAGTAGTTGACAGTTGCTGTCCACAATTTTTGAGACAAGGTCCCACTGAACCTGGAGCGCCCAAATTGAGATAGATTAGCCAGGCATATTGGCACACGTACTTAATCTCAGCACTTGGGAGGCAGAGATAGGATCATTGTGACTTCGAGGCCACCCTGAGACTACATAGTGAATTCCAGGCTACCTGCACTTCAGAGAGAGAAAAAGGAGAGGGAATAATAGGTGCACCAGGGTCTCTAGCCACTGTACATGAATTCCACATGCATGTGCCTCCATGTGTCCCTGGCTTAGTTATGTTCTGAGGAATTGGACCTGAATACTTTGGCATTGCGATTGAACCACTAAGTTTTCTTGCTAGCACCATGGACTCCTTTATCATTGCTATCTGCAGAAGGCCAGAATAAGTGAAGGTGACATGATCTTGGCACCTCTGTTTGTCAGTGCCTGCTAACTGATATTTAGGCTGCACAGTTATGTGATGCTTTCTTCTATCAGGACCTGTCTGACACACAGCTGGGAGTGTGTAATCATGCAGTAGATGAATTAAAAAGCAAATGTTACTGGGCACAATCTGGCAAATAAAGCGAGGGGAAACTAGGGTTTGTCAGCATGATATGAGAGTGTGAAACATTAGGATGACCCAGACAGTTTTTTCTCCTACTATCTCCTTTCCCCTAATTCTGTCTCTTCAGAAATCTATGAAATAATACAATCACAAGTTTAGTCTTAGGTATTTTAATTTTATGTTGAGAACCTTATAACTTGTGAAAGGTAGGAGGGAGGCAAAAAAATAGAGATCATGCCACACCCTAAGTGACAGAAGCAATAGGTTCCTACCTTCCTAGGGAAAGTCAAAATGAAAGTTTGGAAATTTCATCAGTAGAGCAAGCAAGGGAGAGCTAAACAAGCTCTTGTTCTGCTTAGTGACCACAGGAAATGAAGGAGGAGGGGCAGTTAGGAATGGAATGGGCTGTAGGGAAGGCTTAGCAATTAAGGCATTTGCCTGCATGGCCAAAGGACCCAGGTTCAATTCCCCAGGACCCACGTTAGTCATATTAAAGAGGGGGTGCATATCTCTGGAGACCATTTGCAATGGCTGGAAGCACTACCACACCAATGCTCTCTCTCCCTCCCCCATCTCTCTTTCTTCCTCTTTCTCTATACAATAAGTAAAAATAAAATATCTTTTCAAAATATTAAGTATGACTTTCTTTAGCTGGAGAAACAGTTGTTTTTTTCATTCCTCAACCAACTTCCGATGCACCTGGCTTATGTGGGTATTGGGGATATACAACCTGGGTCCTTAGGCTTCCTATGCAGGTGCCTTAATCTCTTAGGCATCTCTCCAGCCAGATTTATGGTTTTTAATGTTCAGTTCTGGGGAAGGTGATATGCACTGTTTATTGCATCACTCAGGAAACAGAGACAAGAGAATTGCCATTAGTTCTAGGACAATGTGATCTACATCAAGTTGATTTCATCTACATAGTATGACCCTGTCTCAAACAAATCAAAAACAAAGCTTAATTACTTAAACATTCATTAAGTGAAATATATATAGACTTCCAGATCTTCTTCTCCAGAAAGCCTGTTCTCACCCAAGCTGGTTAGGAACAGCTGTGTACTTGCGTGTATTAGCAGTTATAATGCTGCAGTGGCTTGAATGTAAAATGTCTCTCATAGCCTCCTGTGTTTGTGATTAAGTCTCACACTCAGTCTCCAGCAGAGGAGCTGTAGGAAGTAGAGACTTCCTGGAGGAGGTAGTCACTGGAGGCGACTTGTGAGTACCTTTTTCCTGTTGTTGTCCTCTCTTTCCTGTCTGCTCTGAGGTGAACTGGTCTTTTCCGCCACATATCCCTACAACCAGCATATCGTTCCCAAGTGTTTGCAGGAGGTGAGTGACAATGGAATGAATCCTCTGAAATGGGCTCAGATTAGTCTTCCCTCTTTGTATATATAATTTTCACTTATTTACTTAACAGAGAAATACCAGCAGAGAAGAGAGACTGACAGAGAGAGAGAGAGAGAGAGGGTGGGGGCGGGGAGGGAGATAATGGACATACCAGGTCCTCCAGCCATGTCAAAGAACTCAAGATTCATGTGCCTAATTGTTCAATTGGCTAACATGGGTCCTCAGAATTGAACCTGACTCCTTTTGCTTTGCAGGCAAAAGATGTAATTGCTAAGCCATCACTCCCACCCCAGTCTTTCCTCTTCAAGTTGTTTCTGTCTTATTTTTCATCACAGGCACAGACAATGAGTAAAGTGATTGAGGCTAGTGAGGTGAGGGTAGTGTTATTTCTAATCTGTGACCAAATTCCTGTCAAGAGTAAATGTCAAGGCTGGAGAGATGGCTTAGCAGTGAAGACACTTCCTGCAAAGCCAAAGGAGCAAGGTTTGATTCTCCAGCTCTCCCTTAAGCCAGATGCACAGGATGGTGCTTAAGTATATTGTTTGTAGCAGTGGCTGGAATATCTATTACACCCATTGTCTCTTTCTCTGTCATGTTTGTGCGCGCTCTCTCTCTCTCTCTCATTCTCTCAAATAAGTAAATAAATAACATATTTTTTAAAACACTGTAAGTGAGGATGGGTGTATTCCAACTTACAGTTTAATGTGGCATGGCACATCATGTCAGGTAAGGTATCACAGCAGCTACATGAGCTAGTAGCTCATATTGTATCTTCATTCAGGAAGTGGGAGCAGTCCAAAGACCACAAGTGTCACCCCTCGTGACACACTTCCTCCACCAGGTGTCTCTGAGGGACAAGTCACATACAAACAATAGTGGGCAGTTGTGAAGGAAGTAGATCAGAGTAGAAATAGAAGATTCATCATCATAAAATGGCCTTGATATCCATGACATCATAGTGCCTAACACTACCTACACAAGACCAGCATCAGAGGAGGGAAAGATCATGACATCAACATAAAAGAAAGACTTATTGAGACAGGGAGGGGATATGATGGAGAAGGGAATTTCAAAGAAGAAAAGGGGTGGGGAGGGAGAGTATTACCATAAGATATTTTTTATAATCATGGAAAATGTTTTGAAAAAAAGGGGAAAAATTAATGTAAGATTAAAAAAAATATATCATAGAATGGAGAGCTTCCCCTCCCCTCAAAGAAAACTCTACTGCTAACAGTGCCTCTCAGCTAAGCTCTTCACATATACTCTGTGAGAACTCTGCCAGGCTTTTGTGTTAAGAGTATCTAGCAGCCTGTACAATGCAATGAAAGTGTGTCAAGGGTTCTGAGCTGCTTGAATGTTTCTCTGCCATCGGTGAGAGCAGATCTCATTGAGGGACTGGGCAGCCAAAGAAAATGGTCTTCCATAAACAGAACTGAGACAGCCAGCAAAGGGTTTTGAATGACATTTGCTTAAGAAAGAAAAAGCAATTGTTTTAGCTTTTAAAAATAGTGGCTTTTGTGCTTGTTATTTATTTACTTATTTACATATTTATTTATTTATTTATTGACAACAGGAAGAGAAATAGGCAGAAAGAGGGAGAGAGAGAAAATGGGCACGTCAGGGCCTCCAGCAACTGCAAAGGAACTCCAGTTGTATGCACGACCTTTTCTATCTGGCTTACATGGATGCTGGAGAACTGAGTCTGAAACTGGTATCCTTTTGTTCCACAGGCAAGGGCTTAAACATTAAACCAACTCCCCAGCCCGAGTTTGACCTTTTTAAAACTGAAACATTAGGATATTTCTCTTGGACCTTTCCTGAGTTGCTATATGCAGCTTACATGATTTTCTACGTGGAAGTACGTGTATGGTAGACAGTTATTTTAACTTCGAATATCATCCCCTCATGGTCAAAATAAATGTTCAGAAAATTTTACTTTGGTTTCTATTTCCCTGGGCCTTTAAGTTTTCTTCTATAATCCTCAGAATTAACCAGCTTCAAAATGACCTTTCTCTAGAAAGTATATATGTTGTACTTTTCTGTTATCTTATTTTGATATCATGATCTTTTGCTCCTATTATAATGGTCTTGTGTAGATAGTGTGAGGCACTGTGAGGACATGGATATCCAGGTCACATTGTGTCTGAAAGAGCACATTGTAAGGAGTCCTGCCCTTTCTTGAGCTAATATATTCTTAATTCCACCTCTTCCACAGTGGACCCTTAGCCTTGGAAGGTGTGATAGAGAGATTGCAGTGTTGGAACTCCTGTCACTTCTATCCAGCACCTTGCTTCCTTCGGAGTCATCACAAGGTCACTGCCATCTGATAAAAGCAGTTTTTCTACCAAAAGTGAGTACCATGAATACAAAGGTAGAAACATTAAGAGAAGTGATTTCTGGGCAATTTGATGTGCATGGTATATAAATTTGGCCAGACAGCAAAGATGTTACATGTCTAGGGCTCAAGACTACTCCTATTTTACATTTGCAGTATCAGGGATGTATTCCCTCCCATGGAGCATCCTCTAGTCCAGTTAGAGAGCAGTTGGTGTCCAGTATACAGATTATCACTATTTCACCCATTGGCTCATTGGTCATGGCTGGCAAAATATAAGGCTTGCATGTTCCACTGTTGCTTTGTTCCTTTGTGTGTGTGTGTGTGTGTGTGTGTGTGTGTGTGTGTGTGTGTGTGTTGGCTTGTGTTTTTTGTCAAGACAAGGTTTCACTTAAGCCCATGCTGGCCTAGAATTCACTATAGAGTCCCAGGGTGGACTCAAAATCATGGAAGTCCTGTTACTTCTTCCTCTCATTTTCTGGGATTAAAGGTGTACACCACCACACCCGGCTTGCTCCAATTTTTGATAAGGCTTATATGACTCAGGATTGTGTATTGAACTCAGGCTGGCATACTTTACAATCAGGCAACATTAGCCACACAGTCCAAGCTTCTTAATTGTGGAGCACAGGCTGCTTTCATACTCCTGGTCCTCCTGCCTCTGATCCTATAGGAATTCTGAACAGTGCGTGCCATCCCACCTGGCCCTTCCACTTTTTGTTATTTATTCAATTGCAAGCAGATTTGAGGGGAGAGAGAATGGGGGAAGGGAGAGAGAGAGAGAGAGAGAGAGAGAGAGAGAGAGATGGGTGGGCATCTGAAAACAACTATCTAAGCATGTACAATTTTGTGGATCTCAGTTGACATGTGTAATGGGAATCGAACCTGTGACTTTAGGATTTGCAGGTAAGCATCATAACCACCGTGAAATCTCCCCATAACCATCGACTTTAAAAAAGTCACTTTTATGTTAGTCAGAATAAAGATAAGGTTTTTTGTTTTATAATCTTCATGTTCATATATTTGTACATGTGCTTGACAACAGTTTTTTTCATGCCATAGCACAAGTGCGGAGGTCAGAGAGCACTTGTCTTCCACCTTGTTGCACTGTTTCTCTCTTTATTCTCACTTCTGTGGATGACAGTATAACAGGCCTGTGAACTTCTGTGTGTTAGCCTACCTCTGTATCACTTCATAGTTGACATGTTTGAATTATAGACATGCACCACTCTGGCCAGCTTTAGGGGGGTCATGCTTGTACAGCAAGTGCTTTTACACCCTGAGTCATCTCCCCAGGCTGGAGATATGGCTTTGTTGTTTTTCCATGTAAGGTCTTTGTCTAGACTAGGCTGACTTTGAATTCACTCTGTTCTCTCAGGTTGCCACGAACTTCCTGCAAACCTCTTAACTCTACCTCCTCTTACTGAATTTAAAAGTGTGTGCCACCGTGCCTGGCTAGATATGTTATTGTATTTATTTATTTATTGTCTTTGCCTATTCAAGGTATGGTCTCCCTCTATCTGAGGCTGACCTGGAATTCAATATGTAGTCTCATGTTGGTCTTGAACTCATGGCGTTGCTTATTCCTCTGCCTCCTGATTGCAGGGAGTAAAAGCATGTGCCACCATGTCTGATGACATATGTTAAAAAGTTGACAGAGGAGGCCTTCCAGGAGTACAAAGCCAAGTGGTAGGCAACCAGAGCCTGCCACAAATGTAAAACAATTAGAGATTTTTAAACTTAGAGAAAAATTGAGTTCAATTACTTGGACTATAAACTTATCATTGTCATTGATAATGATTATGAGTCAACTTTCATGAAATGTACCCACATGTTGGTGCATGATTCTTGAAAGAGGCAGAATTCCACAATGTACAAGGAGCATTGTTTTAGTTGTATTGGTTGACACAGGTAGGACTCTTACTAGTGGGTTAAACCCAGTCAGATAGATTTTTCAATTTCCTCATTAGGTGATTGTTTTGAATATGTATTTACTTGTTTACTTTCTGTCAGATGAAAATTCGCAAGTACGCACCATATGAGGTTACCATTGTGTTCCTCACTGTTCCAACCTGTTTTTCCACACATTTTCATGAGCATTGGAGACATAGTTTTCTGTCTAATCTTATATTGAGTCCATTGCTACCTCACAAAATTTTTCGAGGTATGGTTTCAATGAAGTAGAGGTTGGCTTGGTATTCAGGATCTAGTCTCATGGTTATCCTATCCCTGGGGCGCTTATGCCAGGGTTAAAGATGTGCACCACCATGTGTGGTCTGGTGTAGATTTTCAGTCCCACTTCAAGAAGCTCTACTGCTCATCTCAATATCTCTGTGCTGTCTTTTCAGTCCTTTTAATGTGGGGATCTTGAATCATGTTTTCTCAGTGGTTCAGGTATTTTTTCTTGATTTGTTGGTCAAATTGTGCTATCCTTGGATCTCTATGCCTCTGTGCAAGGAAAACAGTATGCAGGGTAGACTGTTTGTGTACTACCGGAGGCAGTGGGATTTTCAACTTGAAGCCACTGTCATGGTTTCTGGACATTTCATTCCCTTTGTTGTCACATATGTGACAGAATACTGTGGGCTTGCAATATAAGAATTCAAAATTACCAGGCCCAATCCAGAGTAGGGTCTCTGCAAATATACTTGTCATTCTTTCAGATACAACAACTTACACTTTGTTTTCAGGTAAGGTAGGCTCAACTTCTCAAAATATCATCTCAGAATTAGTCCCTTCGAAGGTCTTTACATATTAAGTTCCACACAGCATCCTTTTCCTTTATGTTGAAGGGAGTCTTGGGTATGATGTCAAGATTTCAAGTGAAGAAAGAACTAGTGTCAGTCTTTTACGATATGTAAGTATGTCCATGGGCAACTTCCATACTTATAGACAACACACCATTGTGTTTCCCTCTCTTCCCCTTCCCCCCTACTTTCTCCATAATAACTCTGCTCCTTTCATATTTTCTTGCTCTCTGCATTAGTCTTTGTTTTAATTTTATGTCATCATCATTTCTTTCTGTTATCAGGGTCTTGTGTGCATATTGTTAGGGTCTTAAATATTGAGACCATATTCTCCCCAGATAGTCATGTGTAAGGATGGGTATCTATTTAAGCATTGAGTTTTTACCAGCTTCAAAAAATATGATTCAGTGAGTTTTACATATATTTGGTGTAATTATAGGCATTTTTTAATATTTATTTTCTTTCTTTGAGGGAGAAAGTGACAGATAGAGAAAAAAGTATCAATAGGCACACCAGAAACTCTATCCACTGCTTACATACTCCAGACACATGTACATCCTTGTGCATAGTCTGGCTTACGTGGGTTCTGGAGACTCAAACCCAGGTCTGTTGTATTTGTGGTGAAATGAAATAACCCCTATTCCATTACTTCTTATCCCATCTTTCTTTCTTTTATTTTTTACTTTCTTCTGAATATTTTATTTTTGAAACTAGGTTTTGACTTCTGTACAGACTGTCCAGTAATTAAAGATAGAGTTTCAGTGTGGCTGCAAAATCATGGTGATCTTGCTTTCTCTGCCTCTCAAATGCTGGGAATTAAAGGTGTGCACTATCAAGCCTGGCCTAGTGTAGGTTGTAAATCTCTCCCTTCCAGAAGCACTCTTGCTCATCTCAATTCATCTGTGCTGTCTTGACTGTCGTTCATAAATTTGGCATATTGACCTATTTTTATTTGCAGGGAATCAGATATCTTTTCCTGAATTGTTGGTCGTTTTTTCTTGTCCTTGCTTCTCATTGTCTCTCGGAAGGCAAACGAGACATTCAACAAAAATATGTGGTGTTGGCTGTTTGTGTATCACAGGAAGCAGTTGGATTTTATATATAAAGCCACTGTCATGGCTTCTGGACATTTCACCCCACTCTTTTCTCACTTAACTGGACCATACCATTGGGTGTTAAAAAATTATTCAAAATTACTAGGCACAATCCAGGCTAGGGTTACCACAAACATGCTAGTCATTCTTTGGTTATCAGATGTACTTGTTCATAACATCAGGCTACCTTTGAGCTCATAGTCAACTTTTACTTTATAGGCCTTTTCAGGCACTGGTGGAATAAAGGTGCAAACAATTACTTCAATCTCGATAGGTTTAATTATCAACTCTCTTGATCATGGAAAATCACAGATGAAATAAATAGCTTGCATAATGGGTCGGATTTTACAGTTTTAATGGTTGCAATAAACAGAGATACCCTAGAAAACCATATATATTTGCCTTATATTTGTCCCTAAAGATATTGTAATCATTTCCTGGCAAGTAAAGTATAATTCTGAGTAATATATATGCATCTTTTTCTATAAATTTAATCGCTGGGTGCAATGTAATGTACCATGTTACCATAAAGTATAAAAATGC
Organism: Jaculus jaculus; assembly: GCF_020740685.1. Lineage (NCBI taxonomy): Eukaryota > Metazoa > Chordata > Mammalia > Rodentia > Dipodidae > Jaculus > Jaculus jaculus. The sequence goes on along the minus strand of NW_025423517.1, from coordinate 28,559 downwards.
TTTCTCTTTTTCTCCAATATCCATTTGTAATTTTTATGTATTTTTGGAAAAGTAATGCAACAACAAATCTATGTTGAAAGAATTCTTTGATATGACATATACTTTCAACCAAAGATAACTTGTTTTCTTTGAAATTTGTTTGTGTTTTGCTTTTATACAAACCAAGGTACTGGAATTCCTCATTTTCTATCCTCCTGTTCATGACTTGAGCAGACATGTGACTTGCAAGAGACTTAGTCACATGAGCCATTTCTTACAAATCCCTTTCCTTCTAACACTGATAATTTCCTACCAGTGAACTTCAACCACAGCACATGTAAAGAGTAAAACAAAGGAAGCTGGATATAATTGTTGGTGTCGATATTTTTGAGAACACTAAAATATTTCTTTTGAGTAAGCATGGTGGTGCTTGCCATTCTTACCAGCACGTGGGATGCTGATGTCGGAAGAGTGCTGTGATTTTGAGGCTACCCTGAGACTACATAGTGAATTCCTGGTCAGCCTGTTTTACACAGAGACCCTCCTTCAAAACACAAAATAAAATTACAATGATAATAATAATAATACTGAAAAATTATATATTATTTTTGGAGGCCATACTGATGTTTCAGTAGTTAGTTTTTTCAGTACCCGTGTAGAGTTAGATACACAATGAGGTACATAGGTCTGGAGTTTGTTTGCAGTAAGAAAATGACCTAATGTACTCTTTCTGCTGGGGTCCAGCCCTGGCTTGAAGGAGGGTCCCCGAAGAGAGGTGTGAAAGGGAGTGGTAAAATAACGACTCAAAGTCAAGTTCTGGTGCAAGCTGACAGGCTAATGCTGAAGGCAGCTGAGTTTTTCCATCTTTCTCTCTTTTTTATTCTTTCTTTTTTTTTCTGCCACAGCTCTTAGTCTCAGTCTTTTATTTTCTGATCACATCATGCACCTAAGAACAAACTTCAAGAAAGGTACAATTTCACCAAATTCATAGAAACTTTTTGTTATTCTTTATCATCACACAATTCCATAATTATTCACCTCAAGTAAAGTCATCAGGCCCCTGTAATGATGAACTGTTTTCACATTTTCCCCATGTATGTGTGGTCAAGCACTTGTGATTTCCTGGACTTCTACTTTCAATTACTCTATTAAAGAAGAGAGGCAAAACAACCACAAATGGGGCTTCCCATCATTAATCACTGATCCAGCAGATCCATTTATCCTTTAATTATTTATTTTGAATTTTCCTTTTCACGTTCCTCCAATACTTAATCAATTGTTCCCCCGATTGAACTATTTCTGACTTTGGTTGTTTTTCTGTAAGGATTCTTGGTAAAGAGTCAATTGTAATTGTCACCATTTAGAAAAATTAGGCATAGAACAATTTTTACATTGTTCCAGGAGGTTCATTGTTTCCTCCTAAGTGTATTGTACTCCATGCCTGACTTTCTTTAAGGCCTTTAAGGAAAACAATTATCTCTGACCCATTTTCTTGTTTTTCCAATTCTATGCCACAGCCTCTTTCAGAAACATTGACCAACACTTCACCAACACCAATTTTTACTGGAAAAGTAAACGTAGAGATTTGGACACCAAGTGAAAGACAGAGAATGACAAACATTATACAGAAAACCACATATTTCTGTAGAATAGGGAGCCAAAGATTTTTCAAGGTCGGGGCCACATTGGACGTCAAGGAACAGACACCTGGGCTGGAACTGTGTCAAGCAGCTCTTCAGTACTTGATTCCTCATGATTCTGAAATGGCATGCTTGCCATCTCTGGCATCCCTCATTCATTATATCTCAAAAGTGAATATAGTTACAAGCAGAGAGAGATAAAGAGAAGAGAGACAGAAAGAATGGACATTCCAGGGCCTCTAGCAGCTGCAAACAATCTCCAGATACATGCACAATTTTTACACTTTTCTTTACATGTGTACTGTGGAATCAAACTTGGGTCATACATAGGCTTCTCAAATATGTGCCTTAACTGGTGAGCCTTCTCTCTCTCTCTTTCTCTCCCTGATTCTCTTACATATACATATACATATACATACATACATATATATATCTATATATCTATATATCTATATGTAGTGCCTACAGCCACTGCTGACAAACTCCAGATATTTGTGAGGATATAAAAGATGGTTTGAAAACAGATGAATAATAAACTGATTAACAAGTAAGCACAGCATTTAGGGATTGAAGGTGAAAGCTTCAGCCACTTGTGGCCATAATTTCATTTATTTATTTATAAATTTTTTAATATATTTTTTGGAGTGAGTGAGAAAGGGAAACAGGCAGGTACAAATAGAGAGTCAGACAGAAAGAGTGGGTGTGCCAGGTTTTCCACATTTCAAAGGAACTCCAGACTCATGAACCACTTTGTGCATTTTTGCGTGTGTGTCCTGGGGAACCAATCTGAGGTGCTTTGGCTTTTCAGGCAAACACCTTAACTGCTAAGCCATCTCTCTTGCCCACATTTTCTTTTCAAGGTAGGATCTCCTTGTCTCCTATGCTGAAGCAGAACCTGATATTAAATCTCAGGTAGGCTTTGAAATCATAGCTACCTGACTAAATCAGACTTGTGAGTGCTGGGAATAAATGTGTATGCCATCCCATCAAGCTGTCTGTGTTTATATTAATCATCCCTCCTGATGATGGAAAATCATACATGAAACAAAAAGATTGAAAAATATTTCAGCGTTTACAAATAGATTGAGAATGCTAGAATAAAATAGGTATGCACTAGAAAGAAACATATATGTGCAATAGATAACTCCAAAATATGAATGCTATCATTTCCTGGTAGTAAAGGTATAATTCCAATGAAGAATAAGAAACTGTATCAGAGAATGGAATCACGACGTGCAACGTTACTTACAAAGAAAGCACAAATCGTAGGAAAGCTTTATTTTTTTCTTCTATGACAGATTGGGATTCTTTATACTGACATTTAAGAATATTTTATTGAATTCATTTATTTGACAGAGAAACAGGGTGAGAAAGACAGAGAGAAAGAAAGAGAGCGACAGAGAGGGAGACAGAATGTGATGGGTGACCCAGGCCCAACAGCCACTGAAAACAAACTCCAGATGCTTTAGCTCCATTGTGCATCTCACTAAAATGGGTTCTAAGGAATTGAATCTGGGACTTATAGCTTTGCAACCACATGCCTCACCTTCTAACCAATGACTTAAACTATGTTTTTCAAATATTATTTCTGTGCAGGAAGACAGAGAGAGAGGGAGAGATTGAAGAAAGACAGAAAGAAAGAGATTGGGCAAAGCAGGCCCTCCATCAACTGCAGATGAACTGTAGAAGCATGTACTCCTTGAGCATCTGTCCTTCAGGGTTGCTGGGCATCACAAATGGGTCCTTTGTCTTCACTGGCAAACACCTTAACAGTAAGCCATACATCCAGCCCAGATTGTGATTCTTCATTAGTTTGTGGGTAAAGAAATTCCACAACAGTTTCTACCTGTGTTATTCATAGATCTTGCATTATGTACTTACCATAATCTCATTGCTAATTGTGAATATTACTGAATAAACAAAGGGTATCTGGCTTATTTTTCAGTAGCTTATATTAAGAAGGAATGGGCTAGAGGAAAGGCATAGTGATTAAGGTGTTTGCATTCAAAGCCAAAGCACCCAGGTTTAAATCCTCAGGACCCAGGATAGCCAGATGTACAAGGGGGTACATAGGTCTGGAGTTCAACTGTAGTAGCTGCAGGCCCTGTCACACCAGTTCTCTCTCCCTCCTCTCTCTCTATCTCTCTTTCTACATCTTTATCTACCATGGAAATGAATAAAACTAAAATGATTGTTAACACTATTAAGAATGAACTTATTTGTTTGGTGAAAAGGTACTATTTCCCTCCTTCAATCAAAAAAAAAATTGATTTAAATGATATCACTTTCTCCTGGCCTGTAAAGTGTCTTTTGAGAAGTCAGCTGTCACATGAAGTGAAGTAATTAACCTTTCTTCCCCTTTATTGAAGGGCTGGAGAAACGCCTGAATGGCAAGGTTACTTCCCTGCAAATTCTAGTGACCTAAGTTCTATTTTACATTTCCCCCATAAAGCTAGATGCACAGTAGTGCTTGCATCTAGAGTTCATTTGCAGTGGCTAGAAGTCGTGGTGATCAAATGTTTTGGTCTCTCTTCCTCTCTATGTCTCTCTTCATTATCTCTCTGCATGCAAATAAATAAAAGCTTAAAAAACATTTAAGCAAATATGTTGGGCAGGAAGATGCATATCTTTAATTCCAGCACGTGGTAGGCAGAGGTAGGAGGATTACTGAGTCCAAGGTCAGCCTGGGTCTACAGACTGAGTTCCAGTCCTAGAATGAGAGCAAACCTGGAAACAAGCAAATATGAATTTGAACTGTCAGTTCAGTTTTTCTGTTAGATTATTGATTAACTTCTCCACGTATTCTGAAAGCTCATAGAATTTCCTGAAAAGAGGTCTTTAAAAAATTCTTCACTGAACTTTTTGTACATACTTATTATTATTTGGTTAGTTTATGGCACCTTATGTTTAGGACTTGATTCTCTATCATATATGCACACACACAAACACACAGACGTCTGTTGGTATACATGCCCCACAGAGCATACATGGAGGTGAGAGGACAACTTTGGGTGTATGTCTTCTCCTTCTCCTTTGAGACTGTCTCTTATTTACCATGAATGTGAATTTCGGGGGCTCTCCTGCCTTGTCCTCCTGTTTTCTCATAGGTGCACTGTGATTCCCAGATGTGTACTGTGGATTTTGCTTTTGATGTGGGTTCAGTGGATTTCAATTCAGATCCATGAGCAGTGTACAGATATATATTTGAGAGAGAGGGGAGAGGGAGACTTGGCCTGCCAGGGCCTCAAGTCCCTGCAAAAGAACTCTAGCCAAATGTGCAACTTTTGCACGTGACTTTTCTTGGCAACTGTGGAATCAAACTGGGTACTTTTGGCATTGCCAGAAAGGGGCTTCTCCACTGACTTAACTCTCCAGCTGTGCAGGAGCAGTTCTTTCTTTATGATATACTTCTGAAAAAGGACATGCATGGAAAGAGAGAGACAGAGAGGAGGGGGAGAGAGAGAAGTTGAGCGAACTACAGTGGGTGCACCAGGGCCTCTAGCCACTGCAAGTGAACTCCAGATGCATGTGCCACCATGTGTTTCTTGTTCAACTGAGATCTGTAGAAATGAAACTTGGCTTTAGGCTTCATAGGCAATTGCCTAACTCGTAAGCCATCATCCCTCCAGTGCCCACGAGCAGTCTTGATGCCTATTGATGTGTGATATCATCCACACATGGAAGCATTAGGTGTCTGTTTCAGGCTTTACCACCTAGCGTTTGGTCTGTTTCTGCAGAAATTCCAGGAGGCTGCTTCTTTCTGGGAGCCTGGAGGTCTTTCTGCTCTCTTCACTGTTCCTGAAATCCAGGATTACAGCGTGCTGCTTGTTCATCACCATTTGAGCACTAGGCAATGCTCCAAGCTCAGCTTTCTTCTAAAGCTGCAGTTCACCATGAAATCTAGAAGATTCTGAAACCTTTTTCCTATGGACAAGGTCCTTATCGCATTTGGTCAGGGTGTGGGCAATACTGCCTAGCTCTGGGGAAAATCGTAATGGAGGGACTAGGACCACACTTCTTTCCTCACCTGGCAGTGGACTTGGGAACATGGTGACATTCCTTGAATTTGTACCACACTGGCTTACACTGCTATGGGCTGCTTATTGATGAGGTGAATTTTTAAAATATATATATTATTGTTATTTATTTATTTATGAGAGAGATTGAAAGAGACGAAATGAGAGAGAATAATAGAGAAAGGGAATGGGTGTGCCAAGGCTTTCAACTACTGCAAATGAACTTCAGATGCATATGCCAACATCTGCAACTGGTTTACATGTGTACTGGACAATCTAACTTGGCAAGCGCCTTAATGGCTGAGCCCTGTCTCCAGTAGACAAAAATTTTATGGTATTCTTTCTGTTTTGTTTTGTCTTTTGGTTTCTTGAGGAAAGGTCTTACTCTACTTTAGTCTGACCTGGAATTCACTATATAGTCTCATGGTAGTCTCGAACTCATGGAAATCCTCCTAACACTTCCCCCTAGGTGCTGGGATTAAAGGTGTGCGACACTATACAAGATTTTCAAATGCTTTTTTTCCCTCTATTTTATTATCATTTTCCATGATCATAAAAAATATCTCATGGTAGTCCCCTCCTTCCCCCAACTTTCCCCTTAGGAATTCCATTCTATATCATATCCCCTCCCCATCTCTATTATTGACTCTTATATTTTGATGTCATGTTCTTTTCCTCCTCTTATGATGGTCTTGTGTAGGTAGTGTCAGGCACTATAAGGTCATGGATATCCAGGCCATTTTATGTTTGGAAGGAGCATATTGTAAGGAGTCCTGCCCTTCCTTTGACTCTTACCTTCTTTCCACCACCTCTTCTGCATTAGACCTTGAGCCTGGGAAGTTGTCATCGACATGTTACTCCAGTCACTTCTTTCCAGCACTATGATATATTCTGAGTCGTCCCAAGGTACTACCATCTGAAAAGAGAAGATTGTCTAACCAAATTAGAGTAGCTTTAATATTAGTGTATAAATATTAAGAGAAGTGCTTACTGGGCAGTTTGATAAGTATAGTATCTACATTTATCAGACATCAGCAGATGTTACAACCCTAGGGCTAATGACTATCCCTGTAAGATTTAAGATTTCAATATCAGGGATGTATTCCCTCCAATAGAGCAGGCATCCATTCCAATTGGAGGGCAGTTGGTTTTCACCATGACAGACGTGCCACTCTTGCACCCGTTGGCTCATTTGGCCTCGCTGGCTAATTATAAGTCTTGCAGTGTCCACTGTTGAGTATCTTCACTGGAGGTATCTATTCCTCCCATTGAACTACATGTAGAGTGGCTTCTTCCAGCGTTCTGTCAGCTGGTCTACATGGAGGAGGTTATCAGGTCAGTTCCAGCACGATTTCTCAGTGGCCTTGCAGCCCAAGTATGTGAAGACTTCATCAATAGGTTCTTACCATCTACTCTTGGTGGGAAACCAAGGGTCTTGGCCATGGCATACAATGTTTTGGGAGCATCAGGAACCGCCCTGGCCCACAACTCACTGGAGGTATCCCATCCCTGGCACTGAAAGTTATTCTTTCAACCTCTCTTTCTTCCTTTCTTGTTTTCTTTCTTTCTTTCTTTCCTTCATTTTCTCTATCTTTCTGTCTTTGTTCCTCAAATACATTGTTTTACAGTAGGGTTTCACTCTTGTACAGGCTGTCCAGGAATTCACCATGCAGTCTCAATGTGGCTGTAAAAGTAGAGGTCCTGATATCTCTGCCTCCCAGGTGCTGGGTATTAAAGGTGTGCACCATCAAGACTGGCCTATTGTAGGTTTTCCAATTCCCCCTTCAAACAGCACTCTTGCTCATATCAGTTCCTCTCTGCTGTCGTGTCGATCATTTGTAAACTGGGCATACTGACATACGTTTATTTACAGTGATGCAGTTATGTTTCCTTGAATTGTTGGTCTATTTCTGTTGTTTCTGGTTTCTCATTGCCTCTGGTTAAGGAAAACCAGACACTCAAAAACAGTATGTGCTATTAACTGTTTGTTTATCACAGAAGGCTGTGGGATTTTATATGTAAAGCCACTATCATGCCTTCCGTCCTTTTCACTCCACTCTTTTTTCACCTAAATGGTACCATACCATTGGGTGTTACATAATTATTCATAAATTCTCAGGCACAATCCATCCACTCTAGGGTAACACAAACATACTAGTCAATCTTTGATTATGAGTTGTACTTGTTCATAATTTCAGGCTAACTTTGAAGTCATAGCTAAACTTTACTTTGTATGCCTTTTCAAGCGGTGCTGTGATTAAAGGGGCATGGAGTTACTACAATCTCTGTTTATGATAATCAACTCTCTTGATAATGGAAAATCACAGATGAAATGAAAATTGGTGTAATGGGTCCAATTTTACAAATAGTTTAAATTTGTTAGTCATTAAACAGAGATACACTAGAAAGGAGTATACATTTTCCTTAGATTTGTCTCTAAAGAAAATGGTATTATTTCCTGGCAAGTAGCGTATAATTCTAATATAATAGATATGACTCTTCATCTGAAAATATAATCATTGGGGACCATGAATTGTACAATGTTACTGTAAAGTATAATAATGCTTCTTCTTTGGCTTCAATGTTAATTTAGAATATTTAGTGATTTTGTGCTTAAAGTAATGCAACAACAAATCCATGTTGTAAAAACTCTTTTATATTATTTCCTGCTTTCAGCAAAGATAACTCGTTTTTAAGAATTTTTTTGTTTGTTTTGTTTGTATACAAACCGAGTGTACGGGAATTCCTCATTTTCTTATCTCCATTTAATGACTTGAGCAGACATCTGATGTTCAAGAAATATAGTCAAATGAGCCATTTCATCGAAATCTCTCTCCTTCTGACATTGATATTTTTCTGACAGTAAACTTCATCCACAACACAAACAAAGAGTGAAACAAAGGATGTTGGATAGAATTCTTGGGGACATTTGTGTGATAACATGAAAATATTTCTTTTGAGTAGGCATAGTGGTGCTGGCCATTATAACCAGCACATGGGATGCAGAGGTAGGAGGACTGCTCGTGCTGTCTCTCTCTTTCTCTCTCCCTCTCTCGCTTTCAGGACATAATTTAGTTACAAGGAGAGAGAGAAAAGGAGAATAGAAACAGAAATAATGGTCATTCCAAGTCCTCTAGCCGCTGCCAACAATTTCCAGATATATGCACCAATCTTACCTTTTTTTCATGTGTACTGTGGAATCGAACCTGGACATAGGGCTTTGCAAGTAAGTGCTGTAACTGCGGAGTCTTCTCTCTCTCTCTCTTTCTCTCCCTGTCTCTCTTAAATATGTGTGTGTGTGTGTGTGTGTGTGTGTGTGTGTGTGTGTGTCCTGTGTTCCATTACCATGCAACTGCTCAAAATTAAAATAATCTTTCCAACATGGGATACTCGTTTTCCAGAAAAATATAAATGATGTTGGGAATGTATTTCTTACAATGACAGTGTATGTACGCAGTATGTGTTGTGTACTGTATTTATGTGTCTGCAGATGCATATATCAGAAGAAGAGGACGACTTTCAGAGTCCTTTTTGATCACTTGTCCAAATTATTTCTCTGAAGCAGAGTATCTCACTGAACTAGATCTCCTGTAATTTTTTGCTCTGAAAGCCAATTTGAAGTCACAGCGTTCTAACAGGACAGTGGATATTTCACAGACCAAACATGGTCCTGTTTTTTTCTTTCTTTCATTCTGTTTAATTTTATTTAGCTCAATGTATTAGGCTTTAATACTTATATTTTGTTTTAGTGTTGTTGTTGTTATTGTTATTGTTATCATTTATTCATTTATTTATTTTTGCTTTTCCCAGTAGGGTCTCACAGTGATATAGGCTGAGCATAATTTCACTCTGTATTTTTAGGGTGTCCTCAAATTCATGGTGATCCTCCTTCATCTACATTTTGATTTCTTGAATTCAAGGTATGCCACCTCCATGCCTGGCTTAGTATTAGATGTTATTAGGGCATTTTTTTGTCTATTTTGCGTGTTTGGTTTTTGTTTTTTTTCAAGGCACAGTCTTTCTCCAGCCCTATCTTTTCTGTAATTCACTATGTACCCTGAATCTGGCATTGAATTCACAGCAATTCTCTAAGCTATCTCTCCAGCCCTATTACAATTTTGGAGGAAAATACTAACAATAGACCATTCTTAACAAGAAGTGATAGCAGGGCTGCAGAGATGGCTCCATGTTAAATCTCTTGCCTGCAAAGTCTAACAAGCCATGTGTGATTCTACAGTCCCCATGTAAAGCCAGATGCACAAAGAGGCACAGCAGATGGAGGCTCTGGAGCACCCATTCTCTCTCTCTGTTTTGCATCCATCTATCTCAATTTTCATGAAAATAAATGATAAATAAATAAATTATGCCATTAAAAATTAATAGTATTTGTGGGAAATAACATAAACAAGTTAGCCATTATGAGTTTTTTTGTCCATATGTATATGTGATATTTGTGCTTGTGTATATTTATTTGCTTGTAGCAACAGATATGTGTGCAGGTGCATGTGTATGGAGTTGTGTGGGGGCAGGTAGTTAACAGTTGCTCTCCTCCACAATTTTTGGAGAGAGGTTCCCACTGAACCTGGAGTGACCAAATTGAGCTTGATTAGCCAGGCATGTTGGCACATATTCTTAATCACAGCACTTGGGAGGCAGAGGTAGAAGGATCATTGTGACTTTGAGGCCACCCTGAGACTACACAGTGGATTCCAGGCTAACCTGCACTTGAGAGAGAAAAAGACAGGAAGAACACAGGTGCACCAGCATCTCTAGCCACTGCCCATGAATTCCACATGCATGCACCACCATGTGGCCCTGGATTAGATGCATTCTGGGGAGTTGGAACTGGGTCCTTTGGCATTGCATTCAAGTGCTTTAACTCTTAAGCCTTCTCTCTAGCGCCTTTGTTTCCTTTTTCATTGCTATCTGCAGAACAAGTGATGTTGACCTGATCTTGGCACCTCTGTTTGTCATTGCCTGCTAACTGACATTTAGGCTGCACAGATATCTGATGCTTTCTTCTGTCCTGTCCTGTCTGACACTCAGCAGGGAGTCTAAAAACATGCAGTAGATTTTAAAAACGGCAATATTAGTATGCACAATCATGCAAATAAAGTGAGAGGAAACTAGGGTTTTTCAGCATGATCTGAGAGTGGAAAACACTTGGATGACCCAGACAGTTTTCTCTCTTAATGACTATCTCCTTTCCCCTAACTCTGTCACTTCAGAAATCCATGAAGTAATACAATCACAAGTTTACTCATAATTATTTTAATTTTATGTGGAGAACCTTATAACTTGTGAAGGAGTGGAGGGAGGCAAACAATTAGAGGTCATGACACCCCCTAAGTGATGGAAGTGTCAGGACACATACTTTCCTAGGGAAAGTCATAGGGAACATTTGGAAATTTCATCATTGCAGAAAGTAAGGGAGAGCTAACAATATCTCTTGTTCTGGTTAGTGACCACAGGAAATGAAGGAGGATGGGCAGTTAACCCACACATCTGCAAAAGTGTTGCATTCAGGAAGTCACATATGTATCTGCTTTCCCTCCTCTTTTTTTTTTTTTTTAATTCGTATGTGTGTGTCTGTAGGAAAAGTGGATATTTTTCTTTTTCTCTGCTCAGCAAGAAGATAAAACAAGTTAGGAATGGAATGGGCTGTAGGGAAGGCTTAGTGACTGAGTCATTTTCCTGCATAACCAATAACCCAGGTTCAATTTCCCAGGACCAACATTAGTGAGATGCACAAAGCTATGCACAGCTCTGGAGTTCATTTGCAATGGTTTGAGGCACTGCTGCACCAATGCTCTCTCTCTCTCCTCCTTTTCTCTCTTTCTCCCTCTTTCGCTACACAAACAATAAAAATAAAATATTTTTTTCAAAATATTAAGAATGACTCTATTTAGGTGGAGAAACAGTAGAGTTTCCCATCCCTGAATCAAAAAGTTTGAATTCAGTGATATCACTTTCTCCTAGCATGCCAGGCAAGTTTGTTAGATGCCAGCAATCTTATGATTTGAAATACCCTTTAAAAACAAAAATCAATGGCTTTAGACAAGGAGGAGTGGATATTATACTTGCCTGTAAAGTCTAGTGACCTGAGTTCTATTTTCCCCTTCCCATGTATACGTAGATGCACAGGTTGTTTAAAGATCGGGCATCTTGAAATGCAAACTCCAGGCATTTGAGCAACTTGGCTCATCTAGCCAGTATGCTTTGCTAGCAAGCATGTATGCTGTCTGAGTCAACCCTTTCCCTGGTCCCAATCCCTCCCCTATTATACCATTTGTCTATTTTACATGCGATCAGGAAGAAAAGATTTCAAGAGATCTCAGGTTGTTCAAGGCCCACATGCTTTACTGGCAAGTGTTTTGAACTACTGAGCCATTTCACTAGCCCTGAGAAAATGTATTTTTAATGGATTGATGATATATGAGTCATGTGGTACAGGGCTAAGATATATCTACACATCATCCATGTTTGTTATCATATTTCAACAAGAGAGAATGATTTTGCAATGTCAAACAGTGTGTAGGCTGTTTCTGATTGACCTCTGTCTGGCATTCTTTCTCATTGAAAATTTTGGCAGCCCAACCTGAGGACATGGTTGAATATTTTGCGCTGTGTTCTGAGTGGTCTGGGAGACATTTTTTGATATTTTAGCATGAAGTTGGAGACTGAGTTAGAACTTCCCTGCCAAAATCATTCTTTTCCAGTCTCTTGAGATTTAGGGGGAACCACACATGTTTTGAAGTAAATGAACCATTAGATGTTACTTCTTACTTCTTTCTGTTTTAGGAACTATCACCTAGGTGAAAACTTTACCTTTTGCTGTTCTTATTGAGATTCATAAATAATCTCCATGTGAGAGCTATATAGGAAACCTAATTTTAGATGAGGTGATGAAAGATCATTCTTAAAACCTTGGAATTATTGAAATTTGTGCCTATCTTAAAATGGCATGAATCTATGTCCCTAGTTGTCTCAGCCTGTGAAAGCCATACTAAAAATTATTTTTGGCTTTGTTTTGTTTTGTTCTTTAGTGATGTAGGCATAGCACTATTTCTACCCTGAACACCTTTGCTGGAGCTAATATCTTACCATCCAGATGTTCTTTTCCAGAAGGCCTGTTCTAACCCAAGCTGGTTAGGAACAGCTGTGTACTTGCATGTGTTAGTAGTTATAATGTTGCAGTAGTTTGAATGTAAAATGTCCCTCATAGCCTCCTATGTTTGTGATTAAGTCTCACACACAGTCTCCAACTGAGGAGCCATGGGAAGTGGAGATATCCCAGTGGAGGTAGTCACTGGAAGCAGCTTGAGAGTACCTTGTTCCTGTTGTTGTCTCTCTCTTTCCTGTCTGCTCAGAGGTGAGCTGTTCTTTACATACATATATCCGTACAACCAGCATATCCTTCCCAGGTGTTTGCAGAAGGTGAGTGACAATGGAGTGAATCCTCTGAAATGGCCTCAGAGCAGTCTTCCCTCTTTCTTTACATAATTTTCACTTTGGTACTTAACAGAGAAGCAGCAGCAGAGAAGAGAGTCTGACAAAGAGAGAGAGAGAGAGAGAGAGAGAGAGAGAGAGAGGGAGGAAGACAGGTGGGCATCCGAAAACAACTATCTAAGCATGTACCATTTTGTGGATCTCAGTTGACATAGATAATGAGAAGTGAGCCTCCGACATTAGGATTTACAGGAAAGCATCATAACCACTGTGCAATCTCTGCATAACCTTCCACTTTTAAAAGTTATTTTTATGTTAGTTAGAATAAAGATAAGTTGTTTTTTTTTTTTTAATCTTCATGTTCATGTAGTTGTATGTGTGCTTGACGACGTTTTTTCTCATGCCATCGCACAAGTGTGGAGGTGAGAGAGCACCTTTGGTGGACACCTGTCTTCCACTTTTTTGCACGGTTTCTCTTCTTTCTCAAGAACCTCTGCAGATAACAGTATAACAGGCCTGTGAACTTCTGTGTGTTAGCCTATCTCTGTATCCACTTCATAGTAGACATGTTTTAATTATAAATGTGCACCACTTTGGCCAGCTTTAGGGAGATCATGCTTGTATAGCAAGAGCTTATACGCACTGAGTCATCTCCCCAGGCCAGAGGTATGGCATTGTTGTTTTTCAGTGTAAGGTCTTTGTCTAGCGTAGGCTGACCTAGAATTCCCTCTGTACTCTCAGGTTGCCACAAACTTACCGCAAACCTCTTACCTCTACCTCCTCTGTACTGAATTTAAAAGTGTATGCCACCGTGCCTGGCTAGGTATGTTATTGTATTTATTTATTTATTTATTTATTTATTTATTTATTTATTTATTTATTGTCTTTGCCTTTTCAAGGTATGGTCTCCCTCTAGCTGAGGCTCACCTAGAATTCAATATGTAGCCTCATGGTGTCCTTGAACTCATGGCCATCCTCTTACCTCTGCCTCCTGATTGCAGGGATTAAAAGCATGTGCCACCATGTCTGATGAGATATGTTAAGCTAAGAGAGTAGGAATTCCAGGAGTACAAAGCCAACTGATAGACAATGACAGCCTGCCTCAAATGCAAAGCCTACAGAGATTTAAAAACCTAGAGAAAATTTGAGTTCACTTACTTGGACTATAAACTTATCATTGTCATTGATAATGATTATGGGTAAACTTCCATGAAATGTACTCAGATGTTGGTGCATCATTCTTGAGAGAGGCAGAATTCCATGACATACAAGAAGTATTGTTTTAGTTCTATCAGGTGACACAGGCAGAAGGACTCTTACTATTAGGTTAAACCCCAGTTACATAGAGTTTTCAATTTCCTCATTAGGTGATTATTTTGAATATTTATTTACTTGTTTACTTTCTATCAGATGAAAATGCGCAAGTATGCACCATATGAGGTTACAATCGTGTTCTTCACTGTTGTGACCTGCTCTTCCACACATTTTCATGAGCATTGGAGACGTTGTTTTCTGCCTATTTTTATATTGAATCCTTAGCAGCCTGACAAAATCAGCTTCATTGAGTTTGTATATCCATCCATCATACTGATGTATGTTTTCCCTTTTGTTTTCTTTAAAAATTTTTTTTTGATGTATTTTCTTATGAGGGAGAAGGAGAGAATGTACAGGCCAGGTTCTCTAACCACTACATACAAACTCCAGGCATATTTGCCCCCTTGTGCATGTAGCTTATGTTTGTCCTGTGGAATCAAACCCGGGTCCTTGGGCTTCACAGGCCAATAACCTAACCCTAAGGAAATTCCCATTTCCCTTTCTCTTTTTTTCGTTTTTTAACATTTGTATCTCGAGGTATGGTTTCACTCAAGTAGAGGTTGGCTTTGTATTCAGATTGAAGTCTCATGGTTATCCTATTCCCAGCACGTGGGATGCTATTGTCTGAGGATTGCTGTGATTTTGAGGCTACCCTGAGACTACATAGTGAATTCCAGATTAGCCTGTTTTACACAGAGAACCTTCTTCAAAAAACAAAATAAAATTATAATGATAATAGTAATACTGAAAAATTATACATTATATTTGGAGGCTACAGAGATGTTTCAGTAGTTAGTTCTTCAGTACCTCTATAGAGTTAGATACACAATGAGGTACATAGGTCTGGAGTTTGTTTGCAGTAAGAAAAAGACCTAATGTGCTCTCTCACTCACTATATCTCTCAAAAGTTAATATAGTTACAAGCAGAGAGAGATAGGGAGAAGAGCAACAGAAAGAATGGACATTCCAGGGCCTCTAGCTCCTGCAAACAATCTCCAGATACATGCACAATTTTTACACTTTTCTTTACATGTGTACTGTGGAATCAAACCTGGGTCATATGCTTTTCAAATAAGTGCCTTAACTGGTGAGCCTTCTCTCTCTCTCTTCCTCTCCCTGACTCTCTTAATATATATACCGTGCCTACAGCCACTGCAGACAAACTCCAGATGTTTGTGAGGATATAATAGATGGTTAGAAAAGAGATGAATAATAAACTTTTTAACAAGTAATCACAGTATTTAGGGGATTGAAGGTAAAAACTTCAGACACTTGGACCATAATTTCAGTTATTAATTTATAAATTTTTTTAATTTATTTTTTTGGAGTGAGTGAGAAAGGGAAAGAGGCAGGTACAGATAGAGAGTCAGACAGAAAGAGTGAGTGTGCCAGGGCATCCAGGAATTTCAAAGTAACTCCAGACTCATGAACCGCTTTGTGCATTTTTGCATGTGTGTCCTAGGAAACCAACCTGAGGTCCTTTGGCTTTGCAGGCAAACACCTAACCTGGTAAGCCATCGCAGCAGCTGTATTTTTTTTTTTTTAATTTCAAGGTAGAATCTTATCATGTCCTACTCTGAGCTAGAAACCAATAATAAATCTCAGGCAAGCTTCCAAATAATAGCAACGTGTCTACATCAGACTTGTGAGTGTTGGGAATAAATGTGTATGCCTTCCCATCAAGCTGAATAGGTTTATATTAATCATCCCTTCTGATGGTGGAAAATCATAGATGAAAGAAAAAGGTTGTGAAATATTTCCACTTTTACAAATAGATTAAAATTGCTGTATAAAATGGGAATGCGCTAGAGAGAAATGTATTTGTAATAGATTTCTCTAAAATGTAAATGCTATCATTGCCTGGTAAGTACAGATGTAATTCCAATGAACAACATATGAAAGTGTTTCAGAAAATTGAATCACTGTGTCAATGTTATTTACAATGTATGCATAAAGCGTAAGAAAGCTTGCTGTTTTTCTTCCATGACAAATTGAAATAATTTTAACGATGTTAAAAATATTTTAATGAATTTATTTATTTGACAGAGAAAAAGAATGACAAAGAGAGAGAGAGGTAGGCTGAGAGTAAGGGATGGAAGCAAAAAGGGAGTGAGGGATGTAGGCAGGGAGAGAGACAGACAGATATTGAAGGGGTGAACCAGGGCCCCCAACCAGTGCAGAAAATCTCAAGATGCACTTGGTCCCTAGTGCATATCGCTAAAATGAGACCTGGGAATCAAAACTCGGTTCTTGAGCTTTTCAGACAAAGGCCTCAACTTCTATCTAATATCTTAAATTAATGTTTTAATTTTTAAAATATTATTTATTTTAAGAATGGAGAGGCCGTGAGAGAGAGATAGAAGTAAGGCAGAAAGAGAAAGAGAGAGAGAGAGAGAGAGACAGAGAGAGAGAGAGAGAGAGAGAGGGAGAGAGAGAGAGAGAATGGGTAAACTAAGACCCATGTCAACTACAGATTATCTACAGAGAGATGTAGTCCTTGACCATTATGTCTTGTTAGTTTCCTGAGGAAAAAAATTGGGTCCTTTGTCATCACTGGCAAACACCTAATTGTTAAGCCATATATCTTGCCCCAGTATGCGATCCTTTTTTTTTTCTTTTTCTTTTCTTTCCTTTTTTTTAATTTTTATTAACATTTTCCATGATTATAAAATATATCCCATAGTAATTCCCTCCCTCCCCACCCCCACACTTTCCCATTTGCAATTTCATTCTCCATCATATTACCTCCCCATTTCAATCATTGTAATTACATATATACAATATCAACCTATTAAGTATCCTCCTCCCTTCCTTTCTCCAACCTTTATGTCTCCTTTTCAACTTACTGGCCTCTGCTATTAAGTATTTTCATTCTCACACAGAAGCCCAGTCATCTGTAGCTAGGATCCACATATGAGAGAGAACATGTGGCACTTGGCTTTCTGGGCCTGGGTTACCTGACTTAGTATAATACTTTCCAGGTCCATCCACTTTTCTGCAAATTTCATAACTTCATTTTTCTTTACCGCTGAGTAGAACTCCATTGTATAAATGTACCACATCTTCATTACCCACTCATCTGTTGAGGGACATCTAGGCTGGTTCCATTTCCCAGCTATTATAAATTGAGCAGCAATAAACATGGTTGAGCATGTACTTCTAAGGAAATGAGATGAGTCCTTTGGATATATGCCTAGGAGTGCTATAGCTGGGTCATATGGTAAATCAATATCTAGCTGTTTTAGGAACCTCCACACTGTTTTCCACAATGGCTGGACCAGATTACATTCCCACCAGCAGTGCAGAAGGGTTCCTTTTTTTCCGCATCCCCGCCAACATTTATGATCATTTGTTTTCATGATGGTGGCCAATCTGACAGGAGTGAGATGGAATCTCAATGTAGTTTTAATCTGCATTTCCCTGATGACTAGTGATGTAGAAAATTTTTTTAGATGCTTATATGCCATTCATATTTCTTCCTTTGAGAACTCTCTATTTAGCTCCATAGCCCATTTTTTGATTGGCTTGTTTGATTCCTTATTATTTAACTTTTTGAGTTCTTTGTATATCCTAGATATTAATCCTCTATCAGATATATAGCTGGCGAAGATTTTTTCCCATTCTGTAGGTTGCCTCTTTGCTTTTTTCACTGTGTCCTTTGCGGTGCAAAATCTTTGTAATTTCATTAGGTCCCAGTGGTTAATCTGTGGTTTTATTGTCTGAGCAATTGGGGTTGTATTTAGAAAGTCTTTGCCAAGACCAATATGTTGAAGGGTTTGCCCTACTTTTTCCTCTAGCAGTTTCAAAGTTTCTGGTCTGATGTTAAGGTCTTTAATCCATTTGGACTTAATTCTTGTGCATGGCGAGAGAGAAGAATCTATTTTCATCCTTCTGCAGATATATGTCCAGTTTTCAAAACACCATTTGCTGAAGAGGCTGTCTCTTCTCCAATGAGTATTTTTGGCATTTTTATCGAATATCAGGTGGCTATAGCTACTTGGGCTTACATCTGTTCCACTGATCTACATGTCTGTTTTTGTGCCAGTACCATGCTGTTTTTGTTACTATGGCTCTGTAGTATAGGTTAAAATCAGGTATGGTGATACCACCAGCCTCTTTTTTGTTGCTCAGTATTATTTTAGATATTCGAGGTTTTTTGTGATTCCAAATGAATTTTTGGATTGTTTTTTCTATTTCCATGAAGAAAGCCTTTGGAATTTTGATAGGGATTGCATTAGATGTGTAGATTGCTTTAGGTAAGATTGCCATTTTCACGATATTGATTCTTCCAATCCAGGAACAAGGGATGTTTCTCCACTTTCTAGTGTCTTCTGCAATTTCTCACTTGAGTGTTTTAAAGTTCTCATTGTATAGATTCTTTACTTCCTTGGTTAGGTTTATTCCAAGGTATTTTATTTTTTTTTGATGCAATTGTGAATGGGAGTGATTCTCTGATTTCATCCTCTGTGTGTTTGTTGTTAGCATATATGAAGGCTACTGATTTCTGTGCATTTATTTTGTATCCTGCTACATTGCTGTAGGTTTTGATCAGCTCTAACAGCTTGCTAGTAGAGTCTTTAGGGTCCTTTATGTATAGAATCATGTCATCTGCAAATAATGATAACTTGATTTCTTCCTTTCCAATTTGTATCTCTTTTATATATGTCTCTTGTCTTATTGCTATGGCTAAGACTTCCAAAACTATATTAAATAGAAGTGGGGACAGTGGACACCCTTGTCTTGTTCCTGATTTTAGGTGCATATATGTTTAGGATTGTAATGTCCTCCTGTTGGAGTGTGCCCTTAATCAATATAAAGTGACCTTCCTTATCTTTCTTGACTAACGTTGGACTAAAGTCTGCCCTGTCTGATATTAGGATAGCAACCCCTGCTTGTTTTCTAGGCCCATTTGCTTGAAACACCGTCTTCCAACCTTTCACCCTAAGATAATGTCTATCCTTTGTAGAAAGGTGAGTTTCTTGGAGACAACAAATTGTAGGATCCTCCTTTTTAACCCAGTCTGCAAATCTATGTCTTTTCATTGGGGCATTGAGCCCGTTAATATTAAGAGATATTATTGAAAGGTGTGTATTTATGTTTGCCATTTTTGTGTGTTTGTGTGTGTGTGTGTTTCTGGTTCTACCTGTGCTCTCTTCTGTTAACTGGTATTTGAGTATAGCTTGTTTTTTCTAGGTTCCTTATATGTGTGCTTTTCCTTTTGTTCAGCATGGAGGATTCTATCAAGTATTTTCTGTAGAGCTGGTTTTGTCTTCAAATACTCCTTTAACCTGCTTTTGTCATGGAATGTCTTTATTTCTCCATCTATTTGAATGGATAACTTTGCAGGATAAAGTAACCTTGGTTGACAGTTGTTATCTTTCAGAACTTGGAATATATCACTCCAAGCCCTTCTGGCTTTAAAAGTTTGTGTTGAATAATCTGCTGTAATCCTGATGGGCTTGCTTTTGTAGGTAACTTGATTTTTCTCTCTAACTGCTTTCAATATTTTTTCTTTGGTGTGTGTGTTTGGAAGTTTGATTATAATATGGCGAGGAGAGGTTCTTTCTGGGTTTTGTCTGGCTGGGGTTCTAAAGGCTTCCTGTATCTGTATTAACACCTCTTTTCCAATTTGGGGGAAATTTTCCTCTATGATTTTGTTGAAGATGCCTACTATGCCTCTGGAGTGGAGTTCTTCTCCTTCTACTATGCCCTGAATTCTTATATTGGATCTTTTCATAGTGTCCCGAATATCTTGAAATTCCCACTCATACTTTTCTATAAGTTTGTCTTTCTCTTTGTTGGACTGCATTAGGCCTGCCACCTGGTCTTCTAGCTTAGATATTCTGTCCTCTCCCTCAACCATCCTACTGGTGAGATTTTCTACAGAGTTTTTTATTTCATTAACTGTGTTCTTCATTGCTAGTAATTCTGACTGGTTTTTCTTTATTATTTCTATTTCCCCATTTATGTCTTGTATTGCCTTCTTTATTTCATTAAATTGGTGTCCTGCCTCTTCTTTGATTCCTTTGATTTACTCTTTGATTTCCTCTTTGATTTCTTCTTTGATTGTTTTCATGTGTTCTTTGACCTCTTTGAACATATTTATAATTATTCTTTTGAACTCTTTCTCAGGCATTTCCTCTAATTCTTTCTCACTGGAGGACATTTCTTATGCATTAATAGTTTTAGGTGGATTTATATCGTCTTGCATTTTAGTGTTTCTTGTGTTATAATGTATATATTTTTGCATCTTGGATTAAGTTAATGCTTGGATTTTCTAGCTAGCTGTGTATTCTTAGCAGTATCAATTGATTTGATGTAATATATTTTCAGGCTAGGACCTTAAGGTATTAGGTGTGGCTCTTAAGACTCTCAGAGTATCTACAAAGATGTTCTTAGGGGTTGAGTTTCCCTGCTATAGGAGTATTCAAGCAGGCTGAGTGGAATAAAATACAGGTAGATTCTAAAATTTAACTAAACACTATACACATTCAATCAAAAACAGCCCCGAGTATGTATGCAAGAGTAGTTATTATAATGACCAGGTCCTCTATCAACAAAGAGGTTTAGATTTCTGGTCTGTTGAGGGATCCAGGTCAGCTTGTGACCGAGTGAGACCCTTCCCTGGTGCAATCCCAGTTACCTTGGGCGATTTTGGTCTCAGTCAAGTTGCTGCCTGGGTCATCGGGCTGCTGTTCTGATTTCTGGAGCTGGGCACTTGCTTTTCCTATGGGGCAAACTGAGCAGCTGCTGCTGCCTCTGATGCTGCTGTAGCTTCCACTGCTGAAGCCACCACTGCTGCTGAAGCTGCTGCTGCTGTGTCCACTGCCACTGCTCCCCCTGAAGCTGCTGCTGCAGGATCTGCCGCTGCTGCCGCTCCTGGGTCTGCTGCTGCTGGGGCCGCTGGTACCGGTGCTGGAGCCACTGATGTTGCTCCCGAACTCTGCTCCTGCTTGGGTCCCGTTGTCAGCCCAAGTTGGCGTGGCCGGGTCCCGGGCCGCTGCTCTGTTCGCTGGAGCTGGGCTCAGGCGGTGGGGGAGGGGAGGGAGCCGCGGCTGCTCTGGTTCTCTCGCTGCTCCACGTGTTCCTCTACCTCGCGGTCTGCTCCTCCGCTGTTCGCTGCCGCTCTCCCCTCACGTTTCCCGAGTTGCGGAGATCGCGGTGTGAGGGGAAGCGCCCGCACCTGGCTTTTCCTGCGGCTCGAGTCTAGTCTGGCAGTTCTCTGCTGCGCTGCGGCCGCGGCGGTTGGCCGAGCTGCCGGAGCCGCTTTTCCCGCCTGTGCAGGCTCTGGATGCTCTGGAACTCTTTTACTTCTCCGGTGCTGCTTCAATTTCCTATACACCTCACTTTTTAGTAAAAGTGTGTATTTTGCTGAGTTTTTTTGGTCTTTTTTCCCCCAGGCTGCTTTGGCGTGGTACTTACGCCGCCATCTTAACCGGAAGTCCCAGTATGCGATTCTTAATTATTTTGTTGGTAACGTAATTCCACAACAATTTCTACCTGTGTTAATCATGGATCTTGTGTGATACATACAGTATTCTCATTGGTAATGGTGAATGGTACTGAATGAACAAAGGGTATGTGGATGATTTTTCAATAGCTTACTCTTCTGGTCCTTCATTCCAGATGCAAACTTGTGGGATCATGAAGGTTCTCAAGAACACCCAAAAGGGGTCCCCATCTATCAGGATACACATTTTGACCCTCAGTCTCTTAATTCTTTCTGCTCAGCCTTCAGCAATTTTCACTGGATTTTAAGGCTATAAGAATGACGATACTTGCATATGGTTTTTATGTAAGTCATATTTTCCGCATTGAACTTAGAGTCCTCAGTGTCTAGTACCTCAAACAGAATATGGTCCTCTGGATAGAAATGAGTTCAGCACTCATATACAATGTCTCAAGTCCTCTGTAAAGTGTGTACACCCCATGCAGATGTGAGGAGGTAACTCACATGGTAGTCAGCTGCCTCATTATTCTACCACACAGCCATTTCCTGGACATTTGTGGCATTCTCTTGAGCTGGAATTTCCAGATTCTCTAACCTAGGGTGAAAATTTAATGCTCCCACCTTAGGTTAGAGAATCTGCTCTTTTCAGATAAATTATCAGATTTATCAACTGAACATAGACTGCTCATGTATAAACTTGTGCTATATGGAATCATTTTTCTTTAAATTCATCAATACTTTGGACTTCATCCCATCATGTAAAAGTAGCAAGCCTACTCTAATGAGGTTGTATGAAATATCATAGAACAGGACAGTAAGTGCCTGTTTCTCTAGGCATGACACAGCCCAAGTAAGCACATGTTATTAGGCTGAGGGAGGGCACACTCCCAGAGTCCAAAGCCAGCTGATAGACCATGAGAACCTCTGTCAATTATAAAACTTTCAGAGATTTAAAAATCCTAGAGAAAGTTTGAGTTCACTTTCTTGCACTATTCACTTAACATTATCATTGATATGGTTAGGAGTAAGTATTTCTTCAATGTGCCCAGATGTTGATGAAGGAATGTTGAAAGAGAGGCAGATTTTGATGACTTACAAGAAGCAATATTTTATTTCTACCTTGTGACTCAGGCAGTACATTTGGAATTTTTAGGTATTTTGGAAAAGTAATGCAAAAACAAATCCATGTTGAAAGAAAGTCTCTGATATGATGTCATCCTTTCAACCAAAGATAACTCATTTTCTTAGAATTTTTTTGTTTTGTTGTGTTTTCATCCAAACCCATGGTAATGGTATTCCTCATTCGCTAACCTCCTGTTCATGACTTGAGCAGACATGTCACTTGCAAGAAATTTAGTCACACGAGCCATTTCTGCCAAATCCCTCAGCTTCTAATATTGATAGTTTCCTGGCAGCGAACTTCAACCACAACACAGTAAAGAGTAAAATAAAGGAACCTGGATATAATTGTTGGTGATGATAAATTGGATAATATTAAAATATTACTTTTGTGTAGGCATGGTGGTGCTTGCCTGATTACCAGCATGTGGGATGCTAGGACGGAGGATTGCTGTGATTTTGAGGCTACCATGAGACTTCATAGTGAATTCCAGGTCATCCTGTGTTACACAGAGACCCTCCTTCAAACAACAAAATAAAATTAAAATGACATTAATAATAATTAAAAATTATATATTATATTTATGGAGATAGAGATGTTTCATTAGTTAGTTCTTCAGTACCCATGTAGCGTTAGATACCCAAAGAGGTACTTAGGTCTGGAGTTGGCTTGCAGTAAGAAAAAGACCTTATGTGCTCTCTCGCTCACTCTCTCTCAAAAGTTGATATAGGTAGAAGCACAGAGAGATAGAGAGAAGAGAGACAGATAGAATGGACACTCCCGGGCTTCTAGTTACTGCAAACAGTCTCCAGATACATGCACCACTTTACATGTTTCTTCACATGTGTACTGGGGAATCAAACCTGGGTCATAGGCTTTGCAAATAAGTTCCTTAACTGGTGAGCATTCTCTCTCTCTCTCTCTCTCTTCCTTTCCCTGACTCTCTTAAATATATATGCAGTGACTACAGGCACTGAAGACAAACTCCAGATGTGTGTCCTCTTCTGCATCTGTCTTATATGGTTTCTGGGGAATCAAACCTGGTTGCTTTGGATTGGCAGGCAAATGCCTTAACCACTAAGTAATCCATCAAGGATTTTTTAAAAAAATTCTTTTTATTATAGAGTTGACAATGCATTATGTGGTGGAGTGTCTGGTATTACTTGCACAGAGGCAACACGATTGATAGTCAATATAAATCACAAATAACTCAAGAAAAGATATCTCAACCTCTATCCAAACATGAATTAAGGGGTGGAAGGTGGCTGAGGGGTTATGGTACTTGCCAACAAAGCCAAAGGACCCAACATCAGTTCTCCAGGACCCATGGAAAGGCAGTCATGCAAGGTTTCACATGTATCTAAAGTTCATTTGCAGTTGATAGAGGCCCTATCGTGCCCATTTTATCCCCACCTCTCTTTTGATGATAAATAAATAAAAATAAAATCTTATAAAACTACACCACTAAAGATTCCCAAATTACACAGGACCATCGAGACAGCACAGAGGAATTGAGACGAGCAGATTCTCAACCTAGGGTGCCAGAACAAAATCCTATTTAAAAATAAAATAGGCTAGCTGGTCACGGCAGCACAGGACTTAATCCCAGAACTCCAGAGGCAGAGATATGAGGACCACCATGATTATGAGGCCACCTTGAGTGTAAACTTTCAGGTTAGACTGTAGGAGGAGAGTAAAACTATACCTCAAAAAGATATGTTAAAAAAAGATAAAAACAAACCTACACCAGGATGATAGGAGATAGACAAAAGTCACTGAAGTATCTTTTATGAAGGTATAGAGAACTCGATATTCCAAAAGACATAAAATACAGACACTAATGCTCTGGAAAATGTGTGGAAGAACTTTTCAACAGAGACAGGGGCATGATGGTCACAACATGTTATATGTATTTATTTAATTTCTTCCGATGTAAAATAAATAAATAAATATTCAAAATAAATAAACAAGAAACTGAAAAACCTATGTGCTTGTGGTTCAAGCTGCAAGTAAGAATCCTACTCTTTGTGTCACCAGGTAGAAAGAAAACAGTACGCCTTGTATGTTATGGTATTCCAATATGTATCTTTGGCAAGCACATTAACCACTAAGCAATCTGTCCAACACTTAAAATTTATATTATTGACTTTTTTCTATATGGCTATCATGTGTGTTCATCATATTCATGCCCCTAGTTATTTTCTCTTAGCCCTTCCAGCTGAATCCTTTCTCTTTTCCAATTAATCTCTTATAAATTTGATTTGCAAATTTCTATTTCTAATTTTTATTTATTTATTTATTGGAGGGTGGGCAGATACACAGAGAATGAATGGGTATGGCAGGACTTCAGGCTCTGAGAGTAAACTCCAGGTGCATTTGCCACCTTGTGCCACTGGCTGACATGGGTCCTGGAAAATTGGACCTGGATCCATTGGCATTGCAAGTAAGGGCCTTAACCACTATGCCATGTCTCCCTGCAGATTTCTGTTTAAACTAGAATAAAGGGAACACATCAGTGATACACCACTGAAGAATGTGACTCTACCTCCCTACTACATTATCTACTTCCCTTTTGTTGGGAAAAAACAATACATGAGAAATAACAGTTTAATGAAAGAAGGGTCTATCTCAGCAGGTTTCAGTCAGTCCGACAGAGGACGTATAACCGAGTGTTGAATGCTCGTGGTTTGCAATCGTTCTCCTTTTTGTTCAGTATATAAGCCCAATCCTAAGGGACGATACCAACCATAACTGAGGGTGGATCCTCCCATCTCAGTCTAATCTGGAAAACTCCTCACAGACATTCCCAGAGTTTTGTTTCCAAGGTGATTGTAAATATGATGATAATTCTAAATATGATGATTATCATAACCATATTGAGCTTCAAGTAGTGGCATGCACCTTTATGCTCAGCACTGACTGACAACGCAGATGTAGACACCGATGAGCTCACAGGTAGCCTGATCTTTCATAGTGAGTTCATGAGTTAGAGTGACACACTGAAATTATTAACCCAAAATAGGGGCTGAAAGATCACTTATCAGTTCAGCCATTAGCCTACAAATTAAAAGATTAGTTTGGATTTTCCAGGACCCATGTATGCCAGAATTTGTGCCTCCTTTTCCTGAAAACAAATTGTGAACAAGTATATCTGATAACCAAACAATGAGAACTATGTTTCTGGTAAGCCTATAATGAATTGTGCCTTGTCATGTTGAATTTTTGTGTAGCACTCAATGGTATGATGACACTTAGGTAAGATGAAAGTGGGCTGAAATATAGTGTCACAAAATGTATAATCCCACTGCCTCCTGTGATACAAAAAAAAAAAAAAAAAAGAGCTGAAAATGCATATTGTGGTGGAATGCCTGGTATTTCCTGGAAAGAGGCCACAAGATCCATTGTCAACACAAATCCACCAAATAATTCCAGAAAGCATACCTGAACCTCCACTGCATGTGTGTCACAGGAGGCAGTGGGATTTTACGCAAAAAGACACTGTCCTGGGTTCTGGACATTTCATTCCATTTTTTCTCACTGTCATGGCAGCCTACTATTGAGTTGCTACATAAAAATTCAATATTACCAGTCCCAATCTAGTTGAGGGTCACTGCAAATATAGCTGTCATTCTTTTGTTATCAGATGTACCCACTCAAACTTTGTTTTCAGGTTACATAGCCACAACTTCTGATTTATATCATCTCAGAATTAATTACCTTGACTGTCCTTACATTGTAAGTAACATATAGCATCCAATTTCTTTATGTTGAAGCAGTCTTTGATATGATGTCATGATTTCAAGTGATCAAGCAACCTGTTTTAGGCTTTTTTCAAAAAATGTATATATATATGCAATATATATATATATGCAATATTATATATATGCAATATATTTATATATGATATATATATATATATATATATATATATATATATATATATATATATATATATATCATATATAAAAAGGTTTTTCCATCCTGTTCCCTCTATTCCTGCACTTTCTCCCTCATATCTATTATCTCTATTTTCTGTCATATCCTCTCATTGTCCATGAGTCTCTTTGAATTTAATATCATGATCTCTTGTTTCTGCTATTGTGGGAGTCTTTTCTGTGTATTGCTAGGCACTGAGAGGTCTTGTATATCCAGACAAATTTCTATCCACACAGTTGTATGTAAGAGTGGCACCCTTCCTTTTTCTCTTATATTCTTTTTGCCACCACTTCTACAATGGACACTGACACTTGAAGAGAGTGAGATGTTTCAGTGCTGGACACTCCTCCATCCAGTCTTATCAGCACTATGTTGCCTCTTGGGTCATCCCAGTGGTCATTGCCATCTGTAAGAGATGCTTCTCCAAGCAGAAATGAGTGTCTCATTAAGATATGAGTGTGAACTTTGTGTGTAGTTCTTCAAGGGCAATTTACTGAGAGTAATATATGAATTTATGCAGGAAAGAGCAGCCTTTTTAAATTTAATTTAATTTTATTTTTTAAATCCTATTTTATTTTATTTTTTTCACAATCTTTTAAAACAATTTCCATGATTATAAAAAATATCCCATGGTAATTCCCTTCTTCCCCCCACATTCCCCTTTGAAATTCCATTCTCCATCATATGCCCTCCTCATCTCAATAACTCTCTCTTTTATTTTGATGTTGTGATCTTTCCCTCCTCCTTCGATGGTCTCGTATAGATAGTGTCAGGCACTATGAGGTCATGGATATCCAGGTCATTTTATGTCTGGAGGGAGAGCGTTGTAAGGAGTCCAACCCTTCATTTGGCTCTTACATTCTTTCCGCCACTTCTTCCGCATTAGTCCCTGAGCCTTGGAAGGTGCAATTGAGGTGTTACTTGGTACTCTAGTCACTTCTTTCCAGCACCCTGATACCTTCTGAGTCATCCCAATGTCACTACCATGTGAAAAGAGAAGATTCTCCACCCAAAGTGAGAGTAGCATTAATATAAGGGTATGAATATTAAGAGAAGTGCTTACTGGGCAGTTTGATAAGCATAGTATATACACTTATCCAGACATTAGCAGGTGTAATGCCCCTAGAGATAATGACAACCCCTGCCTTAAGTTTTCAGTATCAGGGATGTATTCCCTCCCTTGGAGTGGGCCTCCAGTCCAATGGAGGGCAGTTGGTTTCCACCATGACTGATGTGCAACTATTGCACCCGTTGGCTCACTTGGCCTGGCTGGCCACTTATATGTCTTGCAGTGTCCACTGCCCTCCCTCACCTTTCTTTTACTCAATCTCCTCCCCTGACCTTACTTTGGGCTTTTTTTTGCCCCATTAATCTATTCTTCTACTTACATGTATACAGTATCAACCTATTAAGTAGCATTCTCCCTTCCTTTCTCTTCCCTTTGTATTTCTTTTTCAGCTCACTAGCCCCTACTAGTGAGTATTTTCAGTTTCACACAGAGGCCCTATCATCTGTAGCTAGGATCCACATATTTGAGAGAACATGTGGCACTTGGCTTTCTGGGCCTGGGTTACCTCACTTACTATAATCCTTTCCAGACAAATCCATTTTTTCCTGCAAATTTCTTAAGTGCATTTTTCTTTACTGCTGAGGAG